>NW_006442497.1:1918432-1929019 GCF_000325575.1 Pteropus alecto
AATATTAAAAAATAAAATATAATTAAATAGAGCAGGAGTTGGCATATGCACCAAATAACCCACATACTATTTCTATAAAGAAAGTTTTCTTATAACACAGCTATGCTAATTTGTTTATATATTGTCTTTGGCTGCTTTCACACTGAAAAAGCAGAGTTGATTATTTACAAGAGACCATATGGCTACAAAGCCGAAAATATTTACTATCTTGCCTTTGCCGACAAAGGTTGCCAAAACTCGGAATAGAGCATTCTATTCCATTAACAAAATCCACAAAATATTTAGAAATTAATTTATAAATAAATGTACAACTTACCTATAAACAAAAAGTATAAAGCTTTTCTAAAGAAATTTTTAACATATAGTATATTCCTGAATGGAAACACTCAATACTGTAAAGATGCCTATTCTCTTCCCGTGACTCTATAAATACTAATTCAAAATCCCAACAGGAATTTGTTAGAACTTGACAAACTGCTTTCAAAATGTAAGTGAAAGAGAAAACTTAGAACTCTCACTTTCAATAATAACAAACCATTTTGATTCGAATCGACCTTCCCATACCCACCTCAAAGATGAAAAACCAAAGCTGAACTTAATATTTAGAAATAGCTTTCTAAAAATGGTGTAGATGATAGAGGCTCTGTTCATCCCTCTGGCGACCAAATCAAAGTTGTGATGGAAACAAGGAACAGCAGCAAGGAAAAATCACAGGGATCTAGATGAACAAGCCATACAACTAGGGAGAAATCCAAGAAAGCACCCTGCAACAGTAGAAGGTAGGACGAGGCGAGGACGCAGGCTGCCCAGTCTTGAGCATCTGGGTTAGACAGAGGATTTTCACAATTATGGATTTGCTCACTCTGAGCACCAGTGCCACTTGGGCTACATGCAGGGGGCACCAGGGACTTACAGGGAGACATTGTCAAAGTGAGGGCCAAAGGGAGACTCTCTGTACAGAAGTGCCGGCGGTATCCATTGTTCCCTGTTAAGCCCTCCCACTTACCAGTGCACCGGACACAGCACCACAATAGCTGTGATATCATCAAACTGAATAACAGAGGTCGCTCCGCCCAGAGGATTCCCTGAAACCCCGCCGCCCCCAACTCATGGCCCCACCCAAGCCACATCCAGGTATATCCCCAGCAAGTCAGATGCTCCTTGCTAAGCAGTGCCTAGACTCACATTAGAGGCAGCTGCCCTTGGTTTCTGGTGTGGCCTTTTGAGGCAACTATAAGCGCAGAATCTGTGGATTGCTTGCTGAATCTTAACAGGTGGCCCCGGAGGGGCAGAGGCTTAGGCTAAGTCTGGCCTGCAGCTGAACACCCCTCAGGACTGTGCCACTGGACACCTACTTCACAAATCCACACTAATAAGACCTGGAGACTTTGGAGCTTTGCTTAGTACATAGAAACAGACATGGAAAGGCAGCCAAAATGGGAAGACAAAGAACCATATGAGAAAACAGATCCAGATATAATGGAGTCAAGTAATCTAACAGATGCAGAGTTCAAAACACTGGTTATAAAGATGCTCAATGAACTTTTGGGAAGTGTAAATAAATTCAGTGAGAACTTCAACAAAGAGATTAAAATGGAAATGGAAATTATAAAAGAGAACCAGTCTGAAATGAAAAACACACTAAATGGAATAAACGAAGGAATAAACAGAGTGAATAAAGAAAAGGATCAAATGCCCTATCTAGAGGATGGGAAAGCCAAGGACATGAGATTAGAATGACAAGAGATAAGATGCCAAGACTTTAAAAATAACTTAAGGAACATATGGGACACTATTAAGGCTCCAAATACTCATCTGATCAGTGTAACTGAAGGAAAACAAGCTACTGAACAGCTGTTTGAAGAAATAATGATGGAAAAGTTCCCTCACCTGGTGAAGGAAATAGACATAAAACCCCAAGAAGCTCAGAGAATTCCAAAAATCAGGAATCCAAAGAAGCCTACACCAAGACACATCATAACTAAAATGCCAAAGGTTAAATACAAAGAAAGAATATTAAAAGCAGCAAGAAAAAAACAGATAGTTACTTGTAAGGGAACACCCATAAGACTGGCAGCTGATTTCTCAAAAGAAACTATGCAGGACAGAAAGGTTTGGCAAAAATATTCAACAAGATGAAGACACAGGATCTATAACCAGTAATAATTTATCCAGCAAAGCTATCATTTAGAGTTGAAGGACAATAAAGAGTTTCCCAAACAAAAATAAGCTAAAAGAATTTATCACCACCAAGCCAGTATTACAGAAAATGTTGGAGGGACTTCTTTAAGAAGAAAAAAACATTTATCAAAGACAGCAGTAAAGAATGGTAACAACTGCATTCCTACCTCAAATGGAAAAGAATTAAGTGTTCCAACTAAAAGAGTGGATGAATGAAAAGGAAAACAAGACCCCTACATGTTGCTTAGAAGAGACTCACTTCAGATTAAAATACACAACAAGGAAGGAGATGGAAAGATATTGCTTTGATGGACCTAAAATGTATTTTAGTCAGACAGAAAAAGATATACACTATATGATTTCACTTACACGCAGAACCTAAGGAATAAAAAGAACAAACTAATCAAAAACGGACTCACAAATATAGTGGACAATTTGGTGATGGACAGAGGGGAGGGGAGTTTGAGGAGGCTGGGAGAATGGGGTGAAGGGTTAAAGAAGTACAAATTAGTAGCTGATGCATGGTCACAGGAATGGGGAGCATGGCATAGGGAATACAATTAGCATGAATACGTTGAGTAGGTGGAGGTTCAGGGGAGGGAGGGAGCAACTGGGGGGATCGTTTTACGAACTATATAGATGTCTAACCACTGTACTGCATACTTGAAACTAATTAAAATAATTTTTTTTAAAAAAAGGTAATTGATAAGTGTGGAACACAGAGAGGAGGGCATTCTTAAGATATTTTAATTTATCTAGGATATGAATGAGAATTATAATTATTTTTATTTTCCAATAAATGTTTTTTAAATTTCAAAAAAATAGCTTTGTAAATGCATCAAAGTGCTAACAAAATAGTGAGAAATTATCACACCAAGATCTAAAAGAAGACAGAAGAGATGAGCCTGGCATTTGAGGCCATCTCAATCACAAATCTAGAAGAGGTGATTTATAAGCTAAGGAGCACTTCTGAAAGCTTCACAAGGCAAGAGGATAAAAGTTGGAGTCCATGTCTTGGCCATGGACTCTAATGAACCATTCACATTAAAGGTTGAGATCCCAAAGAGCTACATTCCAAGTGCAAGGGTGAACCAGAAGTTAACCAATTCTCACTAGACTGACTCTCAGTATCAAGTCACTAGGTATTTCAAAATATTTCAAAACCTGAAATTGAATTAAGGTGACCCAATATTGCTCTCACCTGGCAGAACCTAATGAAAAGAAACTGGTAACAAACAA
Organism: Pteropus alecto; assembly: GCF_000325575.1. Taxonomy (NCBI): domain Eukaryota; kingdom Metazoa; phylum Chordata; class Mammalia; order Chiroptera; family Pteropodidae; genus Pteropus; species Pteropus alecto. The sequence continues at coordinate 1,921,853 of NW_006442497.1, forward strand.
CACATCAAAGAAGATTTAAAAATGAACCATCTAAAAATTCTAGGCTGAAAAATACAGTGAAATTCAGAACTCAAGGCACAGCTGAAGGGAGAATTGGTGAACTGAAATATATATTAGAAGAAATATTTAGAATGAAGCACAGAAAGGTAAATATTACAGAACAAAGGGTAAGAGATATAAGGGACACGGTGAGAAAGACTAAAATAGGTTTCATTGGAGTCCAGAAGGAGAATAGAGAGAGAATAGGTCAGAAGCAATATTTGAACAAATAAAATGGCTTTAAAATCTCTAAAACTAATAAAAGAAATCAATCAATGGATTTAAGACTCAGTGACTCTTTGGAAAAATACAAATAAATATACATCCAGACATATCATAGAAAAACTGCATAAAACCAAAGACAAGGAGAAAAACTTAAAAATATCTATGGGTGGAAGTAGAAACAGATTACTTCTAAGAAACAATAGTTACACCTTTATCTGACTTCTCAATAGCAATAATGGAAGACAGAAGATAGCATGGTATTTTCAGTGTACTAAAAGGAAATAACTGCCAATCTAGAATTCTAAATTCAGTGAAAATATCTTTCAAAAACAAAGTTGAAATAAAGATGTTTTGAGAATAGCAAAAACCAAGAGACTTCACTGCTAACCAATTTGCACTAAAGAAAATACCAAAGGAAAAAACATCCCAGATGCAACACCAGATTAAAAAACAAAAAGAATGAAAGGCAAAACAAAAGGTAAATATGTAGATAAATCGAAATGAACATCGATTCTATAGAACACTAATAATATTGCCTTGTGAGGTTTGAAATATGCACAGAATTAAAATACACAAAAACGGCACATGAGTCAAGACAGCAGTAAATGGTATAAAGCTGTTTTAAGGTCCTTACATGGTGCAGGAGGAAAATATAAGTACCAATCAATATGAGACTTTGATAAGTCAATGAAGCACATTTTAATCATGAAAGAGCATTAAAAACTATTAGGACAATATATAGAGGTGAGATAATGTATGTATAAATATATCTGAGAAAATTCTGAAAAATAAAATATGGGAAGATTTGCCCAGAGATGAGAAAAAATATTTAAGCTATCTTTATTTAAATGATGTGGTATAGGTGTAGGAATATTGTTATGTTCTAAATATGTGTCTCTCATTCCTAATATTCATATTTGGAAACCCTAATTCCCAGTGTGATGGTATATGGAAATGGGTCCTTAGAGAGGTAATTAGATCACGAGGGTGGAGCCATCCTGATGGGATCCGTGCCCTTGCAAGAAGACACAGGAGAGAGTTTGTTTCCTCTTTCTCTGCTCTCTACCATATGAGGACTCAGCAAAAAGACAGCCAATCTGTCAACCATGAAGAGGGCCCACACCAGAACCTGACCATGCTGGCATTCTGGAGGCAGACCTCTCAGCCTCCAGAACTGTGAGAAATGAATTTCTATTTTTAAGCTGTCTAATCTAAGGTATTCTGTTCTAGCATCACAAACTGACTGAAACAGATTAACAAACATATTGCAGGAATGTAATAGAATCTATAAATACTTGTGTGTATATATGGTAATTTTATTTATAATGACAACAATAATATAGGAAGTAGGAACTATTCATAGTGTTCTACTTTAAATAATTTAACATGCATTTATAATGAGTGATAAAATATTATTTGCTGTAAATACAGCATTTTGAATCCCTAGGACAGAAAGAACTATTCAAGAAATAGTTTAAAGGAGGTTCCAGTCAAGATGACAGAGTAGGAACACACTGTTCTTATCTCCTCCTATGACCACATCTAAATTGCAACTAAATTATTAAACAATCAACCTGGAGAACCAGCTGAAGACTAGCTGAACAGATGTCTCATAACTAAGGATAAAAGGAAGAAGCCACATTGAGACTGGTATGAGGGGTGGAGACACGAAACAATTTGGCTCCACACACACATGTGGTGGTTAAGAATTGGGAGGGATATTTTAGTTGCACAGATCCCATGCTCCCCTGTCTGGAGCACCAGTGCCAAGAACAGGAGCCCCTACAACATCTGGCTATGAAAATCAACCGGGATTCCATTCATCCAAGTGAGAAGGAAGGTGGCTGGAAACCCAGGCATCCTCTTAAAGGACCCACACACAGACTCGCTCGCAGGTACTCATCCTGGGCTCCAGCAGACATACAAGGAGAAACTGAGTTGTGTAAATTCAGGGTGAGGGCTGGAGGGACAGCCGCCATTGTCCCCGTGTTGAGCCCTCCTCCCACATAGCCAAATCTGAATCTGTATTAGCTTGTAAACTCCACTTGCTCCATGCTGGTGGCTCCCTGGGACTCCACCACACCCAACTCACATACCGCCAGAGACTCTTTCAGCAGCTGAGACTTATGAGCAGCCAGCAGGTGGCAGCAGGTCTTAGGGTGCCTTGAGCCTTTTGCTAAGCTGCCCCCAGGCCCCATACTAGTAGCAGCCACCCTAGGGTCATAACATGGCTTCTCCCATGCACCTCCATGTCCAGCAAAGGCAGTGACCAACTGTGGATACATTGTAACTCCTACCAAGTAGTCTTGGGCTGGTCACAGGCAGCAGCTGATCTTGGCCTTCAAGAGAACCCCTCCCAAGAAGCCTCAGCACCAACACATCCAGTGACTGACTTCAGACAACAACAGAGCATCACTCGATTAGACCGACGAGAGGCACGCCGACGAGAGGCACACCCAAAAGATTGTCTCAGCAGATACCAAAGCCCACTCAAGGAGATCCTGCTCAATGGGGTCACTCCCCGCACAGCAGCTTGTTCACTGTGGTCGTGGCCAGTCCTCACGACCAGTCAGCCTGAGGGTCAATCCCACCCATTGACATACCAACAGCAATCAAGGCTCAGCTACAACAGGAGGCACACACAACCCACACAAGGAACACTCCTGGAACACCTGACTCAGGAGATCAAGGAGACTGAGCCATTGGGCCCCACAGGACAACTACTATATAAGGTATCCTGCCAAGACTGGAAGACATTGCATATCTATCTAATACAAATAAACATAGAGAGGCAGCCAAAATGAGGAGACAAAGAAACATGTCCCAAATGGGAAAACAGATGAAAACTTCAAAAAAATAACTAAACAAAATGGAGACAAGCAATCTACCAGATACAGAGTTCAAAACACTAGTTATAAGGATGTTCAATGAACTTAGGGAGAAAGTAGATAAACTCAGTGAGAACTTTAACAAAGAGATAGGAAACATAAAAGTAGAGATAGAAAACATAAAGAAGAACCAGCAAAGGAAACCATCGACAAAATGAAAATACAACCTACAGAATAGGAGAAGACATTTGCCAATTTGCCAATGATACATTCAATAAGGAGTTAACATCCAAAATATCTTTATATCTTTATAAAGAACTCATACAACTTAACATAAAAAAAAAAATCCAGTTAAAAAATGCCAGAGAACCTGAATAGATGTTTCTCCAAAGAGGACATTCAGATGGCCAATAGACATATGAAAAGATGCTTGACATCACTAGTCATCACAGAAATTAAAATTAAAACTACAATGAGATATCACCTTACACCTGTCAGAATGGCGATCACCAATAAATTTTTTTTTAAAAGTGTTAATGAGGATGTGGAGCAAAGGGAACCCTTGCTCACTGTTGATGGGATTACAAATTGGTGCAGCCACTACAGAGTTTCCTTTAAAAATTACAAATAGAACTAACTACCTTATGACCCAGCAATCCACATTCAAAGAAATTCAAAATACTAATTTGAAAAGATATAAATCTCTATGTTCATTGCAGTATTATTTATAATAGCAAAGATATGGAAGCGACCTAATTGCCTATCAATAGACAATTGGGTAAAGAAGTGGCACATTATATACAATGGAATATTACTTAGCCATAAAAAAAGAATGAAATATTACCATTTATGACGACATGGATGGACCTGGAGGGAATTATGCTAAGTGAAATAAGTCAGACAGAGAAAAACAAATACTATATGATTTCACTTACATGTGGAATCTAAAGAACAAAATAAACGAACGAATGAAAAAACAGATTCATGGATATAGAGAATCAACTGATGGTTGCCAGATGGGAGAGGAGTTGCGGGGCTGGATGAGAAAGGTAAAGGAATTAAGAAGTGCAAATTGGTAGTTACAAAATAGTCACAGAAATATAAAGTACAGCACAGGAAATATAGTCAATAATATTGTTGTAACTATGTATGGTGCCAGATGAATACTAGACTTATTAGGGTGTCGCTTTGTAAATTATATAAATGCCTTACCACTATGCTATACACCTGAAACTAATATAAAATAGTATTGAATATCAACTGAAATTGAGATTTTTAAAAAACTTTTTAAAGGAATAGCTTAAAGAATTTAAAATATTAAGTTAGATCTATTACTCATAGCATACAAAAAAATAAATGCCAGTTAGATTAAAAAGCTAAATGTAAAAAATGAAAAAAACTATAAAAGAATTGAAATAAAACTATAAAGTAATTCTTAATATTTGGTGTTGAAAAGATTTTCCTAAAACAAGGCACAAAACCCAGAAGGCACATAATAAAAGATTAACATATTTAATCTCATAAAATTTTAAAACGCTTTGTTGAAAAATGACACCTTAAATACAAAGTTAAATTGCAAGCAGCAAATTAAGAGACATTGTAGGAACACATTTAACACCCAAAGAATTTATAGCCAGTATACATCAAGATCTTATACAAATCAATAAAAAAGACACAACAGAATAAAAATTGAACAAATTATGTGAATAGGCAATTCACAGAAGAAAAATACAAATGCCAATAATAGTATGGGAAAATGTACAGGTTCCACTAGTCACCAGGGAAATGGAAATTAAAACAATAATGAGATATGATTTCACCCTCATTATATTGTCAAAAATTTTAAAGGTTGATAGTAACAAATATTAGCAAGAATATGGGAAAACAGGCGTGTTCAGATACCTGCTGGAGCAGTGTGAACTTATGCGGTTATTTGGAAGCCATCAGGCATCATCGAACAGTGTTTAAATGTGTGTTCCCTTTATCTCCGCAATTTCACTTTTGGAAACCCAAGCCTGAAGAAATATTGGCATAGGGGCACAAAGATACACATTCAACAATAGCTGTCACCTGGTGTATCATAGTAAAACTGCAAGAGGTTGGGGAATTCCTACATGTACCTCAATAGGAAAGAAGCCAGATAAATTATGAAATAATTGACTTGCCTGCATACACTAAAATAACATAGTAGACTTTCATGACCTGAAACGGAAGAATATCCTAGACATATCTTCAAGTTAAAATCAAATCAAAAAATAATTTGCGTAGTATGATACCAGTTAGTTTACACACACACACACACACACACACACACAAAAGAAAGGACTTTAGAAGAATGGACATCAAGATATTGACATTGGTAATATGTAGGGAGCGATGATGAGTGATAAACAAAGGAAGGGTAACTTTCAGTTGTGAAAGAAATGTTTTGCCCAAAACCAAGATTGAAGCAAATTCTGTGTTCAGTATCTCAAGGGCACACTGCAGACGTTTTCTGCGAGGTTTCAGCAAAGGTGGGGCCATGGGCCTTTGAGAGCTGACACCCCAGAGAGAATGGGCTTCTTGTCGGGGATGAAGCCCCGTTGTTTGGAACATCCAATTAATAGCCCGATTTGTTATCCTCTACTTCTCAGATATATGACTTGATATTTGTGATTAATGAGTCATGTCTGATGATGGTTCCAAATTATCCCTCCTCCTCTCAGGAGCAAATTTCACCCACTACTAAGAGGGATGGGATTTCTTTATGACCAAGTGAGGTCAAACATAGCTAGCAAGCTATGTCCAGCTAGACAGCATGAGATGGGAAAGAGAGGTCTGCATCCGGCTCAGATGGTAAGTCCCAGGACATTTGGACTAGCTTGCTCCATTTGCTATCCGCACTTGATCCTTCATTAATAAGCAATAAGCCTTGACTCGTGTCTGAAAATTTTAATTTACCTTGGTTTGCTCTATACTGTTGAAACATTATAAAAGTGAGAACATATTAACATAATACCCATGAACTTGATAATTATATAAATAAATGTCCCCAAAGTAAAGCTTCTTGTTAGAGATCTTCTTAATCAGTGGATATCAAACAACTCATCTGGAAGTTCGAAAAACATTTTGATGTTAAAAATAGGCTTTTGCATTCAGAAAGTTATTCTAGACTGGTTCGTGTGTTTTTCACTGCTCTTCTGATGGATGAAAAAGAGTGAGGTGGAAAGAGGATAGTATGAAAATAAATAAATTTTCTATTGAGGAGCATATACCCCCAAAAAGGGAAGGGCCATCACCAAAGCCAAATTCACCCTGAAAACATAGACACCACAATGTCTTGAGTCCCTGCCACCTCTCTGACTCCACAGGCCTGTAGATCATGTCTCCCTTATGGAGCACCCAGAACCCTTGACTTCCTCCCTGAGCTGTGCTCTCCTGCCAAAACCCCAGGCCAGTTGAAGCCAGTTATTTCACTTCTGTCCACCCGCACCAGGGTAGCTAAATGTCACCAGATAAAATCACTCTAAATGAACTGATTCTTTGCACTTTAAATTCATGCCTCTGAAAAAATCCAAACAGGATTGGGGCGGGGGAGGAGAGCCCTGCAGAAAAATATTCTCTACACTTTCTCCTCTTTAACCTCTTCCCACCCCCATATTGGCCCATGAGGGCACCTCATTCCTCATGGAGGAATTAAAGCAAACCATCAACAGAAACTTTCTCCCCTTCCTCGTACCAGACCTGCCAGGTGCCCACAGTGGGACCCTCACTCTTGTCTCAATGAAGACATGTCCAGCTCCTCTTAGAGGCCATAGTGCCCCGGACTCCATCTTCCCTCACCTTCTCCAGGAATTTGATCCTCTCCTGCATTTTATAAATTAAGCTCATTTCACTCCTCTCCTTAAATGCTTCTGTGAATTCCTTCCCACTTAGAAGAACACCCAAGTCCTCACCATGGCTGGCTGGACAGTGGGGTCTTGGCCCACCCTGAGATCACCTGCAGCTGAGGCGGACTGGCTGCTCCGTTCTGCAAGGGCCAGGGTCTCTTTGCTTCTTGGCCTAAGGGCTCCTCTGCCCAGAGAAGTGCCCAATG
>NW_006442497.1:1929051-1948826 GCF_000325575.1 Pteropus alecto
GAGAGCCCTTAACCAATGAGAGATGGGTGGGAGCAGATAAATCCCCAGCTCTTATGTCTAAGTAGGATATCACCTTGCCCCATCATTAACACACATATTGTTGGCTTCTCATCCTTTCCTGGCTCAGTTTTCCTGCCTCCTAAATTTGCCTCTTGAAGTCATCTCCCATGTAAGCTACCAGCACCCTTGTCATAGAGCCAAACTAAGATGTTCTCCTTACAATTGGAAAAGATCTATTTTCTTATATATTTTCTGTCTTTCCCTGTCAGACTGCAGAGGGGACTAAGGCCTCATCTGTCTTGTTCATCACTGTATCATCAGTGACTGCACATGCTCAATGCTCAAAAAATAGTGAGTAGATGAATGAACCAGCCAAGACTGCTGCTCACGCACACTTCAGCACACTGCCTCTGGACACACACATGCACACACACATGTACAAGCATTCTCTGCACACTTCAGCACACTGCCTCTGGACACACACGTGCACACACACATGCACACACACATGTACAAGCATTCTCCAAGTTCTGCAGAACCAGACATTCATCATACTTTATCTAAGCACGTACTGAGCTGCAGGAACCAATTCTTAGTTTTCGTTTAAGTGTTAACAGTTTCCCTGAGGCCTTCCTGTCTAGGGGCTATTTTTCCCACTAGATAAACTCAAACCTTTAAGAGGAAAAAAGTTAATTGTGATTAACACTAAAACATGCTCCCATCCCCTGGTCTTTATCTCTTGACTTTTTGATATTTTAAAGTCTCTTCTCTCAAGAGACTTTGATCCATTTTCCTAAAAGTCTTCAGCTTCTTCTGAAATGCTCAGTTCAAAATTGGTGTTCTTGAATTATCTCTATATCCTGGACTCTGGTTTTACTCTGCTTGTATTCTTCATGTAAATTTGGTCTCACCGAACAAAATTCAATCTTAGACCAACTCAGTACCTCCCTTTGCTCCCAGCACTAGGAAGGTTATGCTCACAAGACTTAAAAAGTGCCTGATACATAGTAGATGCCCAGTAAATATTCATTTAGTTAATAAAAATACACTCTTTTGTAGTAAAAACCCTTCTGGTTGACACATTGCTCTCAGCACTTAACTTCTTATATGCCTAGGCATGTTTTTCTTCTTATTTATTCTGTGTTGGATTCACTGAAATGAATGAATTTGTAAATATATGTTCTTACACCAAATTTTTTAAGATTGGGGCCATTATTTCTTCATGTAGTTTTTGTTCCATTCTGTCCCTATTCCACTGCTGGGGCTCCAATATTCATATGTTAGAGATTTTGATATTGCCCCCATCAGTCCCTGAAGCTCTGATGTGTTTTTCTTCCAATCTTTTCTCTCTCCATTCTTCAGATTTAGTTATTTCTATTGATCGATCTTTAATTTCACTGACTCATCTGTTACCTCTACTGTACTGTTACGTGCACACAATGAATTTTTTATTTTAGATATTTTAGGTATTTATTTTTCTGGTTCTAGAATTTATATTTGGTTCTTTTCTTGTAGCTTCTATATCTCCGTTGAGATTTCCCTTCTTTTTATTCATTACACTTTCACATGATTGTAATAGTTGCTGTAATGTCTTTGTTTGCTAATTCTAATATCTAGGTCATTGATTGTCTGTTCTCTTGAGAATTGGTCTCACTTTCCCAGTTCTTCTTTTGTCAAAGAATTTTGCATTGCATCTAAATTTTGTGGATTATGTTTTGGACACTCTGGATTCTTCATACTGCTCTGAAGGGTGTTAATGTCTTTGTTTAACAGGCACCTAACTTGGTTAGACTCAAACTAAGAACATTATCTCATCTGCAGTGGACAGTGGATCAAATTTAATTCCAATCTTTTTGGCCTTAGCTGCAAACTGCTTGCGTCTGAACCATGCATGCATGGTTCCGGGATCAGCCAGAGACTTGGCCAGAGTTTATCCACAGAATTTGGGGGTCCTCTCTCTGATTTTCTCCTTTCTAGAATCTTCCCCATCCCCACACTTTCCAGCAGCTGTCTTCTGTCTCCGCTCTCCAGTTCTTCAGCTAGAATGATGGCAATTTTCTCTCAGAGTTTTGGCTACACATTGCTGTAGCATGGCTTCAGTTTCCCTCAGATTAAAAGTCATAAAAATGGAAAACACACCTCATGCTAGGCTCTTCTTTCAAGTTTCAAATACCCTATAAAACTTGTCCACTTTTGTTCACTCCTCAGAGCCTTTAGGGTTTTTATATTTTCTCTAGAGTTTGTAGTTATTAACTGAAGAAGAGTCAGTCAGTCTGTTAGGCACTTACTCCACCATACTGGAAGGAAAAACTAAACAGAATTGACACATTGGCTTTAGAGCAATATTCAACATATCAATTTGTTTATACACATACTTGCAGTGCAGACTCACATGCCATAAAAACAAGATTAAAAAAAAAACTGTTTGGGAATGAAGAGGTAAAGGCAAATGGATAGAGGAAAGGTATACTGAGAAGCTTCCGCTGAGGCCTGCAGCAACTGAAAGAAATTCTGGAATTTCCTCACAGTCAAGGAAACAAGGGAAATTACATGAATTTTATGCACTTCAGAGGCCAGTAATGGGAAATGACAAATTCAATGAGGAATTTGCTTTCCTGGTCCTGAACTCAGTAGTGACATGGCCTCTTCTGTCAGTGGTACTATTCATGTACACAAAGTGATTCCTGGTATTTAAAGATTAAATGAAATAATTCAGGTAAAGACTTTCCCATAGTGCACCTAGAGAGTGATGAATGTATAATGACAAGGTGATGATGATGATTGTAGAGGTGGTAGTGGTAAGATAAATTCTACATTTGTCTTGTGTTCGTAAAGAAGAACCACTTTCACTTACCAAAAGATTCACCTACTAACATATCATAACTTAGAATGTCAGATGTCACTCATTTAAGTGTGAAACTGTCTCCCCAGAATCAGCAAACCCATCCTGGAGACAGAATGCTATCTGCTTTAGTCTCCCAGCAACTCAGGCACTTCAACAGAGCAAGCACTCAGGAAAGGCCTGGGGAGCAGCACTGGGAAGGGCCTCTGGGATCGTCCATTCAATCTCCATATAAGTGCTGGTGCTTTGTTCTGAGGAATTAATCAGAGAGGCAATGATCTGGAGAAGGCACTTGGGGAAGAAGGGAAGCATGATGCCCGGTAAATAGCTTTGCAATAGCAGCCAAAGCAGGACCTGGAAAGCCACACACAGGCCCTAAATTCCTAAGCACCAACCCAGGGGCCACCCATATGTGGGCTCTCATATGGATCTTCAATGGGTCTTAATGTGAGAGTCACCTGGCTGAGCTGGGCTTCTATGTGGGGCTATGTTTTGAGAAGGGTTAAAGGCAAGGTTTAGTCTGTGTTTGAGGTCAGGGCTTAATCGATGGTTGAAGTTAAGATTTAGGCTGAGGTCATGGGCAGAGGTTAGTATGTGGTAAGGGTTAAGGATAGGTATATGGCAAGGATCAAGGCTCAGCCTATGGCTCATTCTGTGACCAGAGCAAAGACTCAGTTTATGCTCCCAGTTGGGGCTTAGCTGAGATCAGAGTCAGGGGACTGAGGAATCTAATTAGAAACTTGGCACCTATGAGTTCCATCAGTCAAGGAGGATGTCAGCACTGTGAGTGTGCACCTCTCAGAACTCCCATGCTGTATCTCCCAGGAGACTGCCATCTAAGGAAACTGCAGCAGAATTACTTAGGGGTGTTTGGTTAAAGTGCAAATGATATAGCCCCACCCAATAACTCCTGGGGGAAGCTGCATTTCAACAAGCTTCCCCAGGGGATGCTAATGCACACTGAACTTTGAGACTCTGCTTTGATCCTCCAAGGTGTTCCTTCCGAGAGCTCACAAAAGCTAAGTTTCTCAGAGGCCAGGGCATCTACGTGCAATCCTGGTCCCCTTTCCCACTGAGAACTCCAGACTGTGGCAAGTGCAGCCCTCACAAAGCCATGGAACTGTAGATGTACCACAGAGATCAGCTATTTCTTCCTTAGGCAATAGGAAATGGTGGTGCCTTAAGATATGACTGTGTGCACACCTGGCTGTCTCTCCCCAGTCACCAGCAGCAGATCTTACATAACGGTAACAGAGATAATAATGGCAACAGCTCAAAGTGTGTGCTCTGTGCCAGGCACATAGTAATAAATGAACTATTTGTATTCCTCATTTAATCCCCCACTACATCTTTTGAGTTAAGTATTATCATTGTTCCCATTTCACAGATGAGGAAACTGAGGCCCAGAAAGGCTCAGAAACCTGACCAGGGACACTTAACTAAAGAAAGGCAGAGCCAAGACTGAGCCCAGACAGCTTGACTCCTGAGCACACTCCATTACTCACGGTGCTCTAGGACAAATCTAACAGGTCATGATAGTTTTCCCTAAAAACGTGACTACTTATTAAAATGTACATTATAGGAAGTTCTGTCCCCAGTAACTCCAGCTATTATTCCCCCTTATTGCTCGATCAAATTCTAAAATTACCTTACCTTTGTAAAGGAGAACCCATGCCTTTTTTTCATCTGAATTTCTCAGAGGTGCAAGACAAATCAGACCTTGCATACAATTTCTGGGTGTGGACAGAGATGCCTGAGCATCTTTTATCATGCATCTTGGATGGCTGCCAGCCTTCCCCTGCCTCGAGAACCCTGCTCTCTGCAGCATGCTTTTTCAGTGGCAGGACTGGGGAGGAATACAAACCAGGTCTCCGGCCATCCTTGCTCTCCACACATGCAGGCCTAGAGGGTCTCCTTGCCTCGCCTGGTATTTTATACCCATCACACACCTCTCACAGAAACAGCTTCCTAAAGAAATGTTGCTCTTTTTTTCTCTGAATAACTGAGACCTTTGGACATAATTGGGATATCCAGGGGTTTCTCTTAAAAGCTATGCCACCCAAATGGGTAGCTGAAGTCACCCCTACAAGATTCAAGTGTAGCCAGTTGGAATCTGGCTTTCTGCCCTCTGGTAGGGGATTTCTGGGGAGGGAAGGAAATACCATTGTTTCATTTGTTAAATACACATGCTAAAGTCAAGTTAACATACACACATACTTAAAAATTCAAGCAATTCATATGGGCATATGATGAGAAACTCCCCTAGCTCCTCCCTGCTCCACGCTTCCACCCCCCAGGCACATTGTAAAGGCTCGAGAAATTCATATTGGCTAAAACTTTAACATTTCTGTTCTCTCAGAACCCAATAGGTAGAGATGAAAGATTTTCCTCACTCACTTCATCCAGCATCTGCTTGGCTTGTGAAGCGGGGCGCTTATTGCTGCGGTGGAGCACAGATGGGACACAGATCAATCAAATATGTTCTCACCTTAAAATAGTCTCTGCCTAGGGGGAGTGTTGAATATTAAAATAGATAATTATAATGCCAGAAAGAAGGAAATAACTGGCAACATAATAATATAAGTCAGCATATTCAAAATCCAAGAAAAAAATCCCTGGTGGGAGTTGGGGAGTGGGGGGAGGGTGAGAGCGGGGTTCTAGGCACCTACATTTCAGCCAGATCTGGGAGGATAATAGGGGAAGAAACGAGTGAGTTCGTGCAGGTGGGAAATTGCTGGATGTTGAGGACAAGTCTGTGGAGCCCAGACCAGGAAGAGACAGAAATTTCTTGCCTTCATCCTACAGGCCCCAGGAAGCCATATTTCAAGGGGCCTCAGTTTCCTCATCTGTAGGATGGGGAAAGAATAATGCTGCTCAAGACTACATGTGGGGCACTTAGCACAGGGCCTGGAGAATAGCAAGCTCCATAGATCTCAGCTAATAATGACACTCCACCCTTCTCCCACCCCAGGTACACACGCACCACAGATATTCCCAACTATATTCTTTTCCCTCCAAATTTAAGTCATGGGATTGTCCCATCAAGATCCTTAACTGCATTAAATGAGATGCTGGTGTCTAGGAGGAGCTGGCATTTGAGAACTGTCAGGGCCTGTGCTCCAGGGGGGCTGTTTTGAAGAGTGCCTTGTTCATACCTGCTCAGGACCCCCACCTGCAGAACAACCACCTTCCCAGGGACAATCAGTTTGGGGCTTCCAAAAGCAGGCTAAACAGGTGTCCAGTGGTTCTGTCAGGCCCCCTGAAGTAGTATCATCTGCATATGTGAACATTCGCTTTGCTGAAGCTCCATGGAGGCTGGTTGGAAAGGTGATTTTTGCAGGGGTCTTGGCTCCATGGGTTTGCAACTTTTAATTGATGTCTTCTTATCATGATCTGGTTGGCCTCATACCAGATCCCCAGATGTGTGCTCTGTGAGAGAGAAATTGAATCCTATGGCTCTGACAAGTCCCTAGTCAGATCAGTGTTACTACAACTGACCCATGGCTTTAAGATCCCTCCCAAAAGCTTGTCTAATATCTGCTAGCATGCCTCTAACAACCAGGTTCTCACCACCACTCTAAGCACCTCATTCATAGGTGGACAGCTCAGATTTAGACAAATCTTTTATGTTGAGCTTAAATCCATCCTCCTTGGGAGAGTTAATGAGACAGTCACTAGCCTCTCCTTGTTAAGCATCTTCCTCCCCCATCCCCACCTCGATTCTGCCTAGAAGCATCCATTACATTTTCAAATGGTCAGCCCTGGGGAATGAACTTTAAAAGCCTTTAAGCAAAGTAGGTTAATTAAAATCTTTGATCAAAGCCCCATAAACTGCATAAAACTTCTCTCTATTAATTATCCTGTATCGTTTCACAAGCATTAAAGCCAAAAGAGAGATGATGAGAGGCTGAGAGGTAGTGTGGGAGGTAAGGAACTGAGAAGAGAATATTCAGAAAGTAACAGCCACCAGGATGGAGCCACCATATTGATACCCTTATCAGCTCTTTATGCCAGGGACTACTAGGGAAGCAGAGAAACTTACCCTTGCTTATGTAACAGTGACTCACCCTGCCCTTCCTGTGTCAGTTGCTCCACTAGTTGCTAGGAGTAGGAGAAGAAAGACCCAGATCCTACCCCTAAGGAGGGGCCAGAGTCTCTTGGCGAGACTGAGTGGATATTTGCAATATGATGTGATGAGCACCACTGAGGACAGTGGGAAGAATAGGGACTACAGGAACTCCTAACCCATCCTGAGAACGTCAAGGAATACTTACTTCCCAAGATGGCAACTTTGAGCCAGGTCAAGAAGATGATGGAGATAGTCAGAAGAAAGTCAAGAGCAAGTTCCAGGCTGTGTGGAGAGGTCTGGAGGTGAGAACCTGCCCGGTTTGGTAAGATTGGGATGTAGAGTCCAGGTGGGCAGTGATAAGAGATAAGACCAGAATTCTCTGTTACAATATTAACATACATGTCAATTATTAACATAATATTATGTGTTGATTGTCACAATAATCTTTCTTGTGATTATGAGGACCTGATTGTGAAGCAGGTTGTGCTAAAGACAGTTTCAGAGGGCAATGGCAATAGTCATTTGGGGAAAGTTTAACTTTTTTGTGGGAGAATAGTCTGGAAAGGGGTGAGCCAGGAGGCAGGAAGTCTAGGTTGTTGAGTTGTCCAAGTAAGAGAAAGTACTGCCCAATCTTAGGCAATGAGTGATGGCATGAGTGGATGGACTCAAGAGCTGTTTGGGACAAGACAGAAGAGTCCAGATGACAACCAGTCTTCCTGATTAGGTGTCTGGGTCAGTGGTGATGATGCTCACTGAACTGGCGAATATAGCAGGACACGAGGTTGAGGGTTGGGGGAGATTACAAGTTTAGGTTTGGACCCTAAGTATGATGAGCCAGTGATCTCATCACATGCCCACTTCTCCCACACAGCCACTCCCAAATAAACCCTCAATGACTTCCCGTGCATCTTAGGATAAAGTCCAAAGTGCCCAGGAGGGCCTTCAGGCAGTGCTCAACCAGCCCAAGGCTCTCCTTGCAGCCCCATTTTGTGTGCTCTCTTCCTCACCCTGTGCTTTCCAGCCACAAAAACTTTTGTCTGATCTGCAAGTGTCCCAGTCTCCTTGCATATTCTGTTCCTGATGTCTGGAATGCTCCTTCTCTCATCCTTTCTCCTCACTCATTCTTCGGGTCTCACTTTCATCATCTCTCTCTCTCAGGAAAACGTCTCTGCCCCCACCAGAACAAGGACTAGAGAGCTGACGAAATGCACAGACTCTCTAGCCCTACTCCACCCCATGCCCACACTCTTGCTTGGCAGCTCATGGCAGGGGGCCAAGAACTTGCATTTTCAACAAGCATACCAGGTGGTTTTAAAACACGTACTTCATGGACCAAGACCTGAGAAGCCTTGCACTGCAATGTGCTGTCTCACCTAATAGTAAATCTCAGCCATTAAGTAACATGTGATACACCAGAGGGTGGCTGTTGAGGCCTTAACTGCACTCTCTACTCTTCGTATTCTCTGTTACAATATTAACGCACATGTCAATTATTAACATAATATTATGTGTTGATTGCCACAATAATCTTTCTTGTGGAAAATTCATGCTTTTGTAATCTGATTTAAAATGTAAATAACAGCATCCTTAGAAAATACTGCTATTTTTTATTGATCTTTATTAATATACAATCCAAACAAAAACAATGTACTTTCTAATCAATTGTGATTTCAAGGGAATATCCTGGCCCTCACCCCCTCCAACTATCTTGGTCTCCTTAAGCCCCCTGTATACAGAAATGTTGGCATGATGATGTTGAAATGTACCCGAGCCCTGTCCTCTGGGAAAACAGGATGGTTAAGAATACTCAACCTTCACCCCCATGTTCAGGAAACAAACCACCACCCTTTTCCATATGACTTAGATAAGACTTGTGGTTGACTCCCTTGTTTACCTATGACAAGGTCACACACGGACCTTCCAAATTATTAGTCTTCGCCTGATAAATGATTAGCTTAAGTGTTTGTCTTCCTGAAACTAGTTAGACACAGAGATAAATGCTTCCTGTTCAACTGCCCGACTGAGACTCCCTGACTACAAAAACAATCCCAATTGTTAATATTCCCTGCCTATAACTTGCAAAAGTCCAAGGCAAAACCGCCCTGGAGACAGCCTCTGATCTTCAGATCTAGGGAGTTCTCCTTATTGCGTAAATAAAATCAATCTCCTTACATGGTTGGTTTTGTCTTTGACAGACACCATCATTAGCATCTCTATTCTGGGTAGTTGACTGCCAAAGTCAGAATAGTGACTGAGGTCAAGGTTACAACATGGCTTCCAACTGGACTATTGGTTATTGCACAGGAGTGGAGAATTCTGTGTCCAAGGACCAGGGGCTATTTGAGCCCTTCTCTGAGCAAGGACAGTTGAGGGGAGTGTGGTATAGCTGGGAATCATGGGGAGAAAGGGGTCACCAGACCCAGAAAAACAGGGGCCAAGGGCCTGGAACCTCTCGAAGCAGGTCCATCTCTCAGCATCCTGCAGCCTGGGTGGGAGCCATGTGGCCACTCCCTTTGGCAGCCACAGATCAAGAGGAAATCAAAGCTTTCCTGAATCATCACTTTCGTGCCTCAAATCCTTTGTTGCTTCTGAATGTAGGAGACTACAATGTTAAAAGATAATCCAAGGTATATTTAAAATTTTAAGAGTTTATTTGAGCAAAAGCCTATTCAAATTAGGCAGCACTAAACCAGAAATGGTTAGGAGCCCTCCACTGACAGCAGCTAGGAGAAAATCTTTTCTAGAAAAGACATCAAAGCAAAGCAAGGAAATTATTTGACTGGCTATTGCTTAAGCATTTGTCTTATTCTAGAGAGCCTAGTTGTTGTTTGTGATTGGTTGCCCTTAGGTTTCGATTGCTTAGCCTTGAAGCATTACAGGCTTAGATTTTTGTTTGCTTACATAAGCTGCCAAGGCATTAGAACCACCTCAGTCTAATGGCCTCTTTGTTTAATTTAACAGTAGCCGCCAATGGAATGTTCTGATGAATGATATTCACTCTTCCACCTCTTTGTCTGTGCTCATGCTGCCTCCTCCACCTCAGATAAGCTTGCTCCCTTCTCTGCAGGTCTTGCCCACCCTACTAGGACTGATTCAAATGCCCCCTCATTCAGGAAGCCTTCCTGGCTGTTCCCCCATCTGAAATCTAGGGAGTGTTTCTTCTCCAGTACTCAGCTCTCCAGCTGTGCTACAGTATAGTTTTTACCAACATCATTGGGTCCCGTGAAGCAACATTGCAGAGTGAGAAACAAGCAGGTCTTGGAATCAAGATGTAGGCTCATATCTCCATTTAACTTCTGGTTACCCTCTGGCCTCCCACAAGTTGCTCAATTCCCACTGAGCCTCTATTTCATTGTATATAAAATGGGGAGGACAATCACTCAGGAACCCCCTGAGGATCTGGTTAGAACACAGATTCGGGTTCAGTGGGTCTAATGTTCTGTATTTCTAAAAAGGTCTCAGGTGATGCTGTTGCTACTGGTTCAAGACCACGTGAGACATAATATATTTGATTCCTGTGAGGAATAAAGAAAGTATCCTAAAGCATTGGGCCACATTAGGAGCTCAATAAGTGGGAGGCTTTATTAATACTATTATTATCTCTATCCCCAGTGTCCAACATGCAGTAGGTACTGGAAATAACAGTAGCTAGTATCATTATGTGTTATCCCCCCTGCTACCTCACCATTGTCCTTAGGGCAGGGTATGTACCTAATTCCTTCATTAAAATGCTTTGCACATAGAAAGCAAGATTATGCAGCTGTGAAAAAAGAAAAAGTAGTTTCTATAAAGCTTTGCTGGGAAAGAGGGAGGGTCTGTTCTGGGGAGATCTTTCTCTCCTAAGTTCTGAGCTTAAATGCAGAAAATCATGGCCAAGGAGGGGTTCCAGCCATTGCCTGCCTCACCCCAACAACCTTGTTCTGTAAGAGAAGTGCCAGTTTCTCCAGAAGCTTCCCTCCTCTGAGGCCAATTACAGATGGAAATGAGCTCTCTGCCTCAGCGCATCTGTAAGCTGAGGGTAACAGTTGGCTTCATAACCTTGGGAAGTGGGGAGACAAATAAAGGATTCTTGAGAGATTTATTGGAGAACTCAGGAAGCTATAAAACATTGTCCTAACATATTGATCCTTGACAAGCTCCAGCAATTAAGGAAACCCTTTCTCTCATGCACTAAGGGCAAGTTAATGAGGACCTGCCCCACCTCCTGCCTCAGGGGCAAAGTCATTCCCCCCTGTCCCTGAAGGAATCCATCTGCAGAGCCTCAAGCTCAGCTGTCAACCCAGCTGAGGAGGACTCCACATCCAGGTGAGAGCCTCTTCTACCTCCAAGGCCCCCTGAGATGCAGGTGTCAGTCCCAGGTGTTGACAGCTCCTCATGTCCAGTGGCAGTCTCACAAAGGGATAATAAGAAGGAGAGCACGAGGCAAGATGCCTTACCTAGAAGTGACTGAGCAGTAAATTACTTTAAATTGAAAGTCAGTTTGTTTCTGCTAAGTGGAAATGGGGAGCTCAGGAACAAGTTAAGTTTAGTTATAAAAAATGAAGAAAGTTACATTTCTGTACATCTGAGTGTAACTATAAATCTTAAACCCAATGGGAGGTCTATTCAGAAAAGAAGAAATATATACCACCAATGAATAGGAAGAGACATTCAATCTCAGCAGTAATCCAAGAAACAAATCAAAATACCAGTAATACAACATTTAGGTCCCTCAATAGGAGATGTCTTAAAATCTAATACCCATATCGGCAAAAACAAAGAAATCAGCCTCTGCTATATTGATGATGAAATGTATGTCATCTTTCAGAGGAACACCTCTGAAATGACAATTAAAAGAATTATAATTTAAGTACAATAAGTCCTCACTTAACATCACTGATATGTTCTGCAACTTTAAGTGAAACAAATAATGAAACCAATTTTACCATAAGCTAAATCATATAAACAGGAGTTACATTCCTACAGCATTTCATCAATGTTATAATGAAATGACATTGAACAAAATCACATTATTTGAGGACCTAATGTACCCTTTTGGTGCAATGATTCCAGGAATTTATCCTAAGAAAATAATAGAAGATTACAGAACACTTTGAGAATGGGATTGTTAGAGTTTTTATTATGATCCTCAAAATTTGGTAGACAAAGCCCAGATGTCCAATAATACAGAAGTGGACAAAAATACACTACATTATGAAATATTTCATGAAATAGTATGAACCATTTAAATAATTTTAGAAATATATTTAGAGACTTAGCGAGATGTTCACAATATAGTGTTAAGTGAGGAAACATTAAAAATAGCATGCTTATTGATTCCCAATTATCATATACATGTATAATGTATTTATATATAATTTACATACATAAAATCATAAAAAGGTCCATCTCCATAATATTCATAATGGTTTTCCTGGAGTAAGGGCATTGTTACTCTGATTGTAGTTTCTCCTTTTGTTTTTCTAGTTTTTCTACAGTAAACATGCATTATTTGTGATTTTTAAAAGAGAATTCTCATTATAGATGATGGATTCAACACATACACTAGTTCTGCTCTATCTCAAACCCCTCTGAAACATCAATAAAATGATTTCTTTTAAGTGATAAGCACATAAGTTTCTTTTTTTTTTTTTTTAAGTGAAAGGATACAATTGCAACAAAATTTTGAAAGCTGGAAAGCAGTTGGAGAAGTAGTTGGAAGAGCTATAACTAAGAAATCTGAATTCCCAATTAGAGTAAGGAAAGTCAAGATGCAACCTGGTTTATATCTCAGACCATCCACCACCAATACCATGTGCCACTGGAAATGGATTTCAAAACGTGACCAAAACAATGACATTGGTTGAAACCTTATTTAAGTAGTAGCTAGATTCCAAGATCCTTTCCTCACTCCCACGGAAGACTGAAGACTTGGCCTCTGGAAGGTCTATTCTCAGGGAAACAAAAAACACAGGGACTGCAGAACACCAGGAACAGTCGAAAGCAGGGTGATTAGTGAAGTTCACATTGTCAATGGTCAACCCACCCCCAACCTTCTTCCCTCCTCAGCTCCCAGGATGCCAACCAGGACATGGGAATACCTTCTCTAGGTCATCTGACAATCTCCAAAGGGAAAACTTAAAGATATCAACATGGGGTTTCCCAAAGACCACCAACGGTGAAGCCCACAACTGACCAGCTACCCCCATAAGCACAGCTTCTAGTCAGATTCTAAATATGAGCACAACGAAGGCCCCCTTAAATATCTGAGGAAAACTTTAATGTGAAAAACAAAAACTTAAAGATGGAGAGGAGCAACTAGGAGGAAGCAGAGACATGCAGGAAAAAGAAAACTTTTTAAAAAGGGGGAGAAAGGTAACAATCATAGCAGGGAGGAAAAATTGTCATCAAAATAGGAATGGCACAACAAAAATAATAAAGAACTCTTGAAAACTAAAATTATGCAAAAATGAAACATTCTATAGAAATATAGAAGATACAGTTGAGAGAAAGTATAACAAAAGACAAAGAGATGGAAGAAAAGGAGAAAAAAATGATATTAGACAGATACTCCAGGAGGTTTAACATACAAACAATAGGAGGTTCATGGATGTGGTTCCATAGTGTAGTGGTTAGCACATCTGCTTTACACGTAGAAAGTCTTGGGTTCACGCCCCAGTGGAGCCGTGGTCCATGGTCTACAGGCATGCCACCCTGAACAAGCTCGATGTCTGATCTCGGAAGCTGAACAGGGACGGGCCTGGTTAGTACGTGGATGGGAGACCACCTAGGAAGTCCAGGTGTTGCAGGCATAAATAATAATAATAATTATTATTATTATTAATAATAATAAAATAGGTCAGAAAGAGAGAAGTGAGAAAACAAAGGAGAGAAAATCATAAAAGGAAAAATTGAATAAAAGTTCTCAAAACTGCAAGACTCAGGTTGAAAGGGGCCACCAAGTCCCCAGCACAGTGAATGTAAATAACCCCATACTAAGACACATGAACCCAAAACATCAGAACACTGGAGGAAAAAGGAGGGTCCCACAAGCTTCTGAATTTCATACACAGGATCAAGAAGCAGAATGGCTTAAAACTTAACAGCAACACTGACAATGAAGCAATGCTGTTAATATCCTGAAGAAAAATGATTTCCAACTTGTAAGACTTTAACCAGCCCACTGTTTCTCATGAGGACACTGGAGGTGTGTTCTAACCAACAAGGGGAGTAAAACAGATAAAAGAAAAGGAGGAGACAGGAATCCCACACCAGAGAGAGGTAGAAGGAATCCCCAGGATGATGTGACAGAAGGTCCCAGATGACAACTAGCAGCAGGCTGAGAGAATACAGCTCCGCATACCCAATATAGCTGAGCACCTTGAGAAGAGATTTAGATAATTAGCAGAGAGTTTGATGTTGGATAAGTGATAAATCCATAGAAAACCAAGGAAATGAAAAACCCAAGATGATCATTAACAGTGTGAAAGAAAAAAGGTTGGACAAGAAAGAAAAAGTAAGCATAGGACATTTCACGATTCTGCTGTACATGCACTTACAGAGGCTTTATAATGTGAACATTGCAGAGAGATCTCATGCAAATCATACAATCTGTTGAGAGGAGAGGGAATGAGGCAACAGTGAGTAGGTGACAGAGCTAAATCCTTATCGTTCACAGTAGAAAACCAGTAGATAGTGCCTAAAACTGAATAATCAAGAATTAGCTATAAGCTCTATGTATAAGATAAAGGATAAGTACCAAAATAATGGACTGAGGAGCTAAAAATTGTTGCCTCTGGGGATACAAGAAAAGGAGGAGGACTGTTTCTAGTAACAAGATTCAAATACCTATTGGGCTCTTTAAATTACATATAGATTTGATTTTTTAAATTTTTTAATTGTACATTTTTTAACTTGGGCAAATGAGCTAAAGGATTTCTGAAGTCACTTTCAGCTACAGCGGTCTGTAACTTGAAGTTATTTTTTAGGAATCATAATAGGCAACCTTCTTGAAGTCAGAGGTCTTTCAGCATCACTTGTCAATTGTGAAATGACTCCTGTAAGTCAGCAAATAGATCAGATTCTCATTCTCTATATGTACTTAGTTTGGGTCCATTTTGGCACATGACCACCCCTGAGCTATGTGATTCCATGATAAAACATAGTATTATTGAGACATGGAGGCAGAACCACTCTCCACAGACTCACCTCCAACTTCTACCCTAGATAGACCTTGACCCTGGCCAGATAAGGGCGTCTCCTGCCCCTGCAGAGGACTATCCTAGCCTCTCCCCTCTGCATCTTTACAGAGCTGCTGTGTATATTCCAAGATGGCACAGAACCAGCAAATCAGGCACCAGTCTTGTCTCTACCACCTGTTCACCATTAGCAATGCATTTATGCCCACTTCACATCCACCTGTGTGCTGGGGATGTAGCATTGGACTTACTCCCTGCTGGAAAATCACACAGCAACTTCCAGCCTGGGAGCAAGTGGCACCAGCAGCCATGGATTGGCCACCCAGTGAACACAGCCACAGGGGTTTTCTTTACTGTTGAGTTAGCATTTATCATTCTTAAAATTAAGTGATGCCTTGCAACATTAATTCAGGAGAAGAAGCTACAAATCCCAGGCCCTTTGGAAAGCTTGTTTTCACAGCGAATTAATGGATCTTAATTTAACATTGCATCAACAAACCAAACTGCTGAACGAATTCCAAATAGCTGCTTTCTGCATTGGTCCTGGCCCCCAGCTGCCACCATCTGACCACAGCAACCCTACTCGTCATGGTGCAAAATATTAGCAGTAAAAGCTAACATTTACTGAGTGCTTACTATGTGTCAAACACTGTCCTAAGCGCTTTATGTGTATTATTGCATTTAATCTTCACACACACTCAAACAAACAAACAAAAAAAACAAATCTTGAAGTCAGCACCATTACTATCTTCATTTTACAGAAGAGAAAATCAGCTTAAGATGAAGTTGCTTAAGATCACACAGGTAGGAAGTGATAGAGCCCATGAATTGGTGTAAGTGCCATAAAAGTCCTCTTTGAGGGATCCAGGTGCCCTAGACTTATTCACCATTTTGTAACCAGGTATTTCTTTTGCTTGCGAACTGTCCTTCAAATTAAGTGAAATGTATCAGCCTTAAACATAAAACAGGCTGATGCAACTTGATTGTAATGCAGCTATTTGGAGTTGGGAGCAAATGCTCTGCCTGAAGATATAAAAGAAATACAATTGAAAAGGATTGCTGGACTTCTTGTGTCTAAACAGCCCTGCCACTGGCTTCCTGGCTATTCTCAGGAAGGTTAGAGTCAGTCCCAGAACCAGTTCTCTGGGGCTGCTTTGCTGACTTTATGGCCTTGCCAAGATCTTCGGGCAAGATTGCAGTCCCGCCTGGCTGGAGAGGTAGCCCCACTTGCTCAGTGACCTGCAGGCTGCCAGGGTCCCCTCTCCTCTGCCTTTCTCAGGTATCAGTGGGTCTCCCATGATGAAGGAGAGGCTGGGGCCCTTTACTTGCCACTGGGCTAGTGAATCCTCACCTTGCCTTCTCACTGGATCTAGGCAGAATGGAAGCAAAGCTTGTTAGTCTGTTTTCCATGTCAAGACCCATTGTTTGAAGTGAAAAGGACCTGCTCTTAGTTTTAGCTAGGAACTAGAAATTTGGTTTGGTAATCAGCTAACACTCCCCAATGCCCATGTTCTGAGCCCTTGCTAGATACTCCTTCCCTTCCTTGTCCTAGAACCTGATTCTATTATTTAGCCACATATTTCCCTTTTCATGGTAGTAGACTCTTTTTAGGACCCTGGGAACATGGAGATGAATCAGGCACAGCCCTTGCCTCAGAACTAATTCACAGGCCAATAGGAGGGCTGATGACACATACTTCCAACACCAGAAGTTGGACAGTGGTTGATGTAACAGCTATTACAAAGTCTCAAAAGAAGGGGGCAACAGATCCCCTGTGGTTAGTCCTGGAAGGTTTCAGAGAAAAACTGATATGGGATCCAGCCTTGAAAGATGAGTAGGATATCAGTGAGGCAGAGATGGGAGAGGAAGCATTCCTGGAAAGTGGAATAGGGCAGGAGCTGAGGTAGGAAGTACATGACACCTTCTGTGGAAGAGGGACAAAAAGTTCAAGGAAGCAAGGAAGGGGAATTATGGGAGATGAAAGTAAGAATGGCGCCAGAAGGGCAAGTGCCTTGAATGCTCCGCCAAGGACTTAGAGCATTGTTGTCTAGGGAATAGGGAGCCACACATAATTTTGAGCAGCAGAGCATCATAATCTGTTCTTTTTAGAAAGAGCCCACTTGTGTCAATAAGGCAGACAGATTGTAGTAGAAGGGAGTAGATGCAGAAGATCTGTAAATCCAAAAACAACCTCAGGCAATGTCTTTTTAGTCTCAGGTGGTAGTGACACATTTTGTGATCTCTATTTTCCTCCACAAAGAGGACCCAAAACACTCTCTCATTGTGTGATCATAGACAGAAAACTCTCTGAGCTTTTTTTGGAAACATAGCTCATGACTCGAAAGACAAATTTGCAATTTGTATTTACTGTACTTTTTAAAAACTGACTAGTTCAGGCTCAAATGATCAGTTGAATGTACACATGTACCTCTCCTCCCTGCTCAATCTCATTAAAATAACAGAAGAAAAATAACTGTAAAAATAAAGTAAAAGCTACATTGAAAAATAAGGATGAATACCATTGATAAAAGAAAAGTTATGAGTTTGTACATTAAAAAGTAAAACTATATAAAGAAAAACAAAGCTTTCAGAAAAATGAGGTGACAAAACTACTAGCATAATGAGATACATTAACATATATTTCTTATAAATTATCTCATCAAGAATGCAAAAAATACAGAGAATTCAATTATTATAATAATAAATATGATTCAATAGATATGTATGGGACTTCATAACCTACATATAAAGCATTGTATATTTAAAAGACTAACCAGGACTAGATTAAAAAGAAAACTTCAGCAAATTTCCATAAAAAATAGGATATTAACAGGATATACTCTCTGGCCTCAATACAATAAAACAAGTTAAGTTTAACAAAAGAGAAATACCAAAAACTAATCAGAGTTTGGAGAAACATGGCAGAATGAAAGATGTCCCCAGATCTCTCCCCTTGAAACAACAATAAGTTGAACATCTAAAACTCAACAAAAAACACCCAAAATGCACACCAGCATGTCTGAGTGTAGGATCTGCGCATAAGAGCTACCAAAGGTCAGAACTCCGGGTGTCGTGCAGAGGACTGAGAGTAATAAAGAAGCTACCTATCACAAGCTTGGGAAATAGAGTCGACCAAATGGAGGAAAGGATCAGTGATATCGAAGACAGAAATCGAGAAATAAATCAGAAAGAAGAAGAGAGAACCAGAAGAATCAAAAATAATGAAAGAGAAATACAAGAACTAGCTGATACCATCAGGAGAGGAAAC
Source organism: Pteropus alecto (assembly GCF_000325575.1). Classification (NCBI taxonomy): domain Eukaryota; kingdom Metazoa; phylum Chordata; class Mammalia; order Chiroptera; family Pteropodidae; genus Pteropus; species Pteropus alecto. Next base: position 1,947,408 of record NW_006442497.1, read on the forward strand.
AAGATCAATGGGCATTCTTAAAGGGGAAGAAAAGGAGCAGGGATTAGAAAGCATTTTCAGACAAATGGCGGACTAGAATTTCTCAAATCTAGGTAATGAGCTAGAGTTTGGAATTCAAGAAGTCAACAGAACACCCAATTACCTCAACCCAAAAAGGCCTTCACCGAGACACATTCTATTAAAATTGTCAAAAATCAATGACAAAAACAGAATTCTCAGGGCATCCAGGGAAAAGAAGATGGTAACCAATGAAGGAAAACCCATTAGATGATCGTCGGACTTCTCAGCACAAACCTTACAAGCCAGAAAGGAGTGGAATCAAATATTCAAACTATTCAATGAAAGGAACTACCAGCCAAGAATAATGTATCCAGCTAGGTTCTCCTTTAGATATGAAGTAGAAATAAAGACCTGTCCAGACATACAAAAATTGAGGGAATTCTCCACTATGAGGTCTGCACTACATGAACTACTGAAAGGGGTCAGCTCATCTAAAACAAAATGACCCAAAAAATGCATGAATGCATAATTCTATACTACTGATCAGCAGTATGGAAATTGAAACAATCATCAAAAACCTACCAAAAAGTAAAAGTCCAGGACTAGATGGCTTCACCAATGAATTCTACCAAACATTCAAAGATTTAATTCTTCTCAAACTCTTCCAAAAAATCGAAGAGGAGGCAAAACTTTCCAACTCATTTTATGAGACTAATATTACCCTGGTACCAAAACCTGGTAGAGATAACACACGAAAAAAAGAAAACTACATACTGATATCTCTCATGAACACGGATGCAAAAATCCTAAATAAGATACTAGCGAACCGAACACAGCAACATATTAAAAAGATTATACACCACAATCAAGTGGGCTTCATCCCAGGGGCACAGGGATGGTTCAACATACACAAATCGATTAATGTATACACCACGTAAACAAATTAAAAAATAAGAATCATATGATCATATCAATTGATGCAGAAAAAGCCTTCGACAAGATACAGCATCCATTTATGATCAAAACACTTAACAAAATCGATATAGAAGGAAAATACTTTTACATAATAAAGGCCATCTATGACAAACCCTCAACCAACATTATACTTAATGGTGAAAAACTAAAAACCTTCCCTCTAAGATCAGAAACAAGGCAAGGCTGTCCACTATCTCCAATGTTATTCAATATAACATTGGAGGTCCTAGCAAGTGCGATTGGGCAAGAGAAAGACATAAAAGGCATCCAAATAGGAAACAAAGAAGTCAGACTGTCACTATTTGTGGATGACATGATTCTATATATAAGACTCCACAAGAACATGACTAGAATAAGACTCCACAAGAACATGATAGAAACAATAAGCAAATACAGTAAAGTCTCTGGATACAAAATCAATGTTCAAAAATCCATAGCATTCCT
>NW_006442497.1:1950590-1965336 GCF_000325575.1 Pteropus alecto
TATAATATAAAATTAAAAAAACTAATCACAAAATTTTTTCAAAAGTGCTATTCAAAGGAAAATAAAAGTCAATATTTCAGATTATTTAAAGATAAAAAGACAAGAAGGTCACTGGTCACTATATATAAAACCCATAGGATGGAGACCTAAGCCCAACTCAAAAACTGATTACCCAAAATACATTCATTATGAAACAAGGAAGAATGAAAATAAATCAGCTTTCAATTCAGTAAGTTAGATAAGCACGGGATTTTTTTAAAGGTAGAATGAAAGATTTAATCTTTGTAGATTAAAGCAAAAAAGAATCAATTGGAAAAAAAAATTCTATGGAACTGAACAAACTAAAAGCTAATTATTTAAAAATTCTGATAAAATGGCCAAAGATCTGGCAAGCCTGCACAGAATAAAAAAGAGAAAACACAAACACTCAATATTTTTTAAAGTGACTAGAGATATAAAGGAGATTTAAGATTACTAGAGAACTCTAAATACCATTTTGACAGTAAATTTGAAATAATAATTTTTTTAGAAAATAAAAATTTCAAACTTGATTCAGAGTGAGTCAAGAATCTGAGAAGATCAGGAAGCCAAGAAGAAACTGATCATATTGCTGAAAAACCACCATGATAAAAGGAACCAAAGTCAAAGGCTTTATAGGGGATGTCTATCAAATAGTCAAGGAATTAATGCATCACATGTCACTTAAATTGTTCTGTAGTATATAAATAAAATGGAGAACCTCTCAAATCATTCAAGGAGGTAATCAAAATCTTGAAAATGATAGCATACAATCACACCATGTGTGCCTGCACACACACACCCCAAGAATCTATAAATAAATTTGCTTATGAATACAGATGCAGCAATTGTAAATAAAATATTAAATTTAGTATCACATTAAAAGAAGACTTCAGCATGTACAATTAGGATTTATTCTAGCAATACAAAGATTACTCAACACTAGTAAAAATATTAACATAATTGACTACAATAAGAAGTTACCAAAAAAAAATAAATCTACTGAGGAATTTCTGTTTCCAGAAAGATGGAGTAGATGTACTTTTGCCTACTCCTCCTGCTAGATACAATTAAAATTTCTGGACCTCATATATAAAAATAATCTTAAGAAGACTCTGGAAGGTAGAGAGAAGAGGGCAAATCATATTGGGACTTTGAGACCCAAGGAACGATGTGGTGGTAAGATCTCTGGGTTATTTTTTTGATTCATGGATATCAGACAACAAGTTGAAGCAACTAGCCACTGAAACATCAATGGTGCAAACAACAAAAGCCCAATAAAAATCTGCTTTCTCAAGCCTGTTCTCTCGAAAGACCAGGAATGGGGCAGCATAGCAAGAACAAACCTTTTAGGTAATAACTGCTTTACTCCAACAAAACACGACATAAAAATACTGTGGCCCTACTTCCCCCACCCCACCCCACCCCTCACACACACATTGGCAAAGACAAATTTGAGAGCCTAGTCTTTTACCCTCAGCAGGCAATAATAAGGCTCTCCTCTCCAGTGGAGTGGTGTCAGAGGAGGCTGAGTAGAGAGTCAAGACTTCATCACCACCCAGAAGTAACAAAGACACACATTCCTGCGGTGTCACTGGAAGCCATGCAGGGAGCAGTAATGAGGCATTCCCACTCTCCCCACTAGCTAGTGAGATATCAGTGGAGGCCTAGTTAAGAACCAGAAATCCCACTCATTCCCCAGTATGAAGATATTCCTGACTCCAGCATCAATGGAAGCCAGGTATACAACATGGACTTGTATCTCTACCTGTCAATAAGAAGCAGGGCTCCCTTCCCCTGCTGGAGCAGAATCATAGAAATCCAAATAAAACTGAAGGTTTAAATAAGATCCAGAGTCTCATAATATAATACCCAAATAGTGCAGGCTTCAATAGAAAATTACTCATCATAATAAGGAGTAGAAAGATCTGAAACTGAATGAAAAAATATAATCTACAGATTGTATTATGGGTTGAATTGTGTCCCCCAAAAAGATATGTTGAAGTCTTAACTTCTCATACCACAAAATGGGACCTTATTTTGAAATAGGGTCACCGCAGTTATAATTAGTTAAGATTAGGTCATACTTGAATAGAATGGGCCCCTAATCCAACATTGCTAGTTTTCTTTCAAAAAGAGGAGTCATAGAGACAGACAGACACATAGAGAATGCCATTTAAAGATAGAGGCAGAGATTGGAGTGATGCATCTACAAGCCAAGGAATGACAAAGATTACTAGATCTCACTAGAAGTTAGGAAAAGACATGGAATAGATTCTTCCTCAGAGTCCTTAGAGGAAACCAATTCTGCCAACATCATTTTGGACTTCTAGTCTCCAGAACTATGAGAGAATCAATTTCCGTTGTTTTTAGCTACCTAGTTTATGACATTTTGTTACAGCAGCCCTAGGAAACTAATACAGATGGCAACACTGATATGACACAGATATTGGAATTAAAGGATAAAGATTTTAAATCAATCATAATAAAAATACTTCAATGAGCAATTAGAAACACAGCAGAAACAAACAAAAACAGAAAGTCCCAGCAAAGAAATAGAAAGTCTCAAGAAAGAAGTAGGAGATATAAAGAACCAAATGGAAATTTTAGAATTGAAAATGTGGTAACCAAAATAAAAGACCAGATGGATGGATTTGACAGCAAAATGGAGGAGACAGGAAAAATTCAGTGGACTTAAGTATAGAACAATAGAAATTACCCAATCTGAACAATAGAAATAAAATACTGAAAAAAAAATTAACAAAACCTCAGGGGCTAATAGAACTATAACTATAGCTATAACTATAACTATAACTATAACAACTATAACTATAACTATAACTATAACTATAACTATAACTATAACTATAACTATAACTATACCATTCATATCATCAGAGTTCCAGAAGAACAGGATAAAGAGGTGTGGCTGAAAAAGTACTCAAAAACTGATTGAAAACTTCTCAAATCTGGCAAAAGACATACACCTACAAATTCAAAAAATTGAATAAATTCCAATTAGGATAAACTTAAATAAATCTATGCCAAGGTATATCTTCTGAAAATTAAAAACAAATAAAAAATCTTAAATGTAGCAAGACAGATACAACATCTTACCTATAGGGAAAATATAAACTTTGAATGACATCAGCTTTTTCATCAGAAACCATGGAAGCAAGAGGAAGGGGCCGAATGTATTTCAAGAACTGAACTTAAAAAAAAACTGTCAACCAGAATCTTACACCTGGTGAAAATATCCTTCATGAATGAAGGAAATTGAAAGATTCTCACTTGAAGGAAAAGTAAGAGAATTTATTGCAGGTAGACTTACTCTAAAAGAACAACTAAAAGAAGTTCTCTAAACAGAAAGGAAATGATAAGAGAAGGAATCTAGAAAAATCAGGAAGGAAAGGAGAAAATGGGAAGCAAAACTATGGTTAAAAACAATAGATTTTTCATCTTGAATTTTCTAAATTATGTTTGACAATTGAAGTAAAAATTATAACACTTTCTCATGGCATTCTCAATGTATGCAGAGGAAATATTTAAGATAATTACGTCATAAACAAGTGAGGGTAAAAGATGTAAAGAGAGCTAAGTTTCTGAACTTCACCTGAACTATTGAAATACGTTATGGATATATAATGTAATATTTAGAGAATAACACACAAAAAACCTATACAAAGAGACATACCCATAACACTTAAAAATATTCATGGGCAATCTATGGGGAACAGAAAAAACAAAATAGAGAATTGAACAACAAAGAGAACAAAGAAAAAATAAAATGACAGACTTAAGACCTAATGTGTCAATTATATTAAATGGACATAGTCTAAATATACCAATTATAAGACAGAAATTGACAACGTTTATTTTAACATATGACTTAACTATATGCTGTCTACAAGAAATTCACTTCAAACATAACAATATAGGCAGGTTGAAAGGATGGAAAAAATATATCATGCAAACATTAACCAATATAAAGCAAGAGTGGCTATATTAATACTATGTAAGAAAATTTCAAAGAAAAGAAAATTATAGAGACAGAGAAGAACATCATATAATGATAAAAGGGTCATTCATAAATATATAAGCACCAAACATCAGAGCCACAAGATATGTGAAGCAAAAACTGATAGAACTGAAAGAAGAAATAGACAAGTACAAGTATTTGGACACTTGAACACTGTTCTTTCAACAATTAACAGAACAAATAGAAAATCAGGAAAAACATAGAACTCAACACTATCGACCAACAGAATCTAATCAACATTTATAAAACGCTCCCAAAATAACAAAATATGCATACCTTCCAAGTGCCCCCAGAACATATACCAGGATAAGCTATATTCTGGGTCATAAATCCAACCTCAATAAATTTAAAAGAATCGAAATCACATAGTGTGTTCTCTGACTACAATAAAATCAAATTAGAACTCAATAACATAACAGGAAAATCTATAAACACTAGGAAGCTAAACAACACACTTCTTAATAGCCCATGGTTAAAGAAGAAGCTCAAGGGAAATAAAAATATATAGTGAAATAAGCAAAGATGAAAATAAAACATATCAAATTTGTCAGGACACAGTTCAAGAAGAGCTGAGAAGGAACATTACACCGCTAAATGCATACAGTAGAAAAGAGGAAAATTCTCAAGTCAATAATCTGAGCCTCTGCCCTGAACCAAGAAAAAGAATAGCAAGATCAACCAAAATGAAGCAGGAGGAAGGAAATAAGTATAAGAACAGAAATCAATGAATTGAAAATAGAAATACAACAGAGAAAACCAATGAAACAAAGAACTGATTCTTTGAAAAACTGAGTAAAATTGACAAATCTCTAGCAATACTGACAAAAAAATAAAGACACAAATTAACAATGCAGACATCAAAAGAATAATAAGGGGTTTCAATGAACAACTGTGTACACATAAATTTGACAGCACAAATGAAATGGACCAAGTATTTACAAATAAATAAGAGAATTTTAAAAATGAGTAAAGGACACAATGAGGCAGGTGGTCTATAGAGAAAAGCAAATACATATGGCTTATAAATATGCAAAAATATCCTCGGTCTCACTCATAATTTAAAATCATAAGCAAGATATCATTTTTACCTACCAAATTAGTTTAATAATGTAATTTTGGCAAGAGTGTAGAGAGACATAACCTCTCATATACTGCTGGTGGTAAGTATGAGAATTAGCTCAACTTCTTTGGAAAGAAAGCCTCTCAAATTTTGCTGTCTCTCCAATTTTAAAATGTATATACCCTCTGACCTTCAGTGCTACTGCTAGAAATTTATCTTAGAGATACGCCCACATATTTTACAGGGACATTTGTACAAAAATGTTTAGTGGTAATAGAAGATTAGAAACAACTTTGGTGGCCATAAAGGACTGGTTAAATCAGTGGAATACTGTGCAGACATAAAAAATAGTGAGATAGAGAGCAATCAACAAGCATAGCATTTAAGTGAAAAATGCCACATGTACTAAAATGCATAAATTTTTATACATACAGGTGGATCTTGGAGAATAGTTGCCTCTGAATAAAACAGGTGGGGATCTATGTGCCCTTCTGCTGCTTCTTTCCCCAGAAGAGAGGACCCATACCTAAAAGGAAATCTCAGACTTCATGATGGTGGTAAAATTTTCCCTTTTGTTAGAATTTTCTAGTTACTTCTCTACATTCTTATTGCAATAAGCCAAAGAATGCAGACCAGCATGAAGAAAAAGTCAATAATCTTTTTCCCTGTCTATCAACTTTGTACCTCCTTCCCCAACATTACTGATGTTAATGGTTTTCTATGAACTCTCATACATTTTTCTCTGTGCTCATATACATACACACAAAGATAAGGTAGAAGTTTTGCTTTGTTTGCTTTGTTTTTTTTTTTTTACAAAACTGTGATTATACCACCTGCCTTACTCAGTAGAGTGTTATAGTTAACAATCTATTATAGTCATTTCATTGAAATCTAACTCATCCTTTTTAATAGCTGCATTATATTCTATAACATGGATGTGCCATAATTTAGTCAATCGCTCTTTTATTCATGAATATCCCAGTAGTTTGCCACTTCAAATACTGAAGGAAAACAGTTCTTGTTTTACCATCCATAAGTACTGGCATTTTTACTTTTTAGGATAGAGTACCCAAAAGAGGATGCTAAGTCAAAAAGGTAAATATTTCCTGGAAACAAGGGAAAAATGAATTTCATTTTTAATTTTTTAAGTGTCTATTTTGGAGCTATATCTATAATTCAGTGTGAGTGGAAGAGAAAGAGGATCTTGGGCAGCTTGGTGGGGCAGGGGAAGAGAAGAGTCAAAGAGAAGGTGGCACATGAGCTGGGGCCTGAGAAAGGAATGGATGTTCCCAGTTAATAAGTGAAGAGTGAGAGACATGGGGGAGAAGAGAAAGAGGCCAGTGATTCCAAGGAAAGGGACAACATATGCAAAGGCCTGGAAGCTTCAGAGCACATGCCTGAGGAAGACCATCAGTGCTGCCTAGGAGAAGAAGGGTTGACCAGAAGACCAGAGGAAAGATGCTCCAGGCAAAGGGAAGGGCCTAAAGGGGAGGAGTTACACAAGAGCATTTGTATGCTAAAGCATATAGAGTGTGTGTATGTATGTGTGTATATGTATGTGTGTGAATACGTCTGTGAGTGTGGAGCGTGTGTGTGTCTGTGTCTGGATGGAGGTCAGGATGGCAGGAAAAGCAATGATAAAGAGATACGATTTACTCTAAACCCACTGGAATTCATTGAGAAAATGACATGATCAAATCTATTTTAGAAAAATTACTCGGAAGAAGAATATCAGCAGTGAAATCAGGGCAGTGCGCTTCAATAAAGGAGGCATTTACAAGGGCGTGTAAACCCTTGCAAAGCGGCTCACAGTGGAAGGGCTAGAAAGCTGAGTCACCAGAGCGTGGTAAGGACAAGCTGCTCAGTGTAAATGTTCCCATGACTTCCACTAGCAAGCTCCAGAGTCCACAAGCCCACAGTGTCCACAGAAACTGTGGACAAACAGGGCTCACTAATGACAAATGTGCTTATTCACTTGCATTGAGATCGTCTCAGTGATCACACCCTGCAGTCTTCACTGACCACTCCAAACCAGCACTCCGGCAGCCCCCTCTGAACAGCCAGCCTATGATTACAGACTTTACTAACCATATCCACATTACACTGCCCAACTTCACAGAAACTGCTCTCAACCAGTGCCCCAACTTGGCCATCCATCCCCCTGTAGAACTGGAACTGGGGCTCAAACTCACAGGTAGAAGGTGCACAGCTGCTGATGGGCTGATTCACTGATTATTACTCAAGTTGCCTAAGGTTTAAGGGTTTCAAAATAGAAGAGAGCAGAAGTTGGGTTTTCCCCTTCATTCTGCTTCTTTGTAGAAAATAGCCTGAAAACAAATCAAGATGCCAGATCTGCTCTCCTGCGAATTTGAGAAGAAAAATTCTTAGCTTCCTTCTACTATCTTGTCTTTCGCATATAGAGACAATGCTCTTAACCTGTCTCTTTTCTCAAGACAAAGGAGTTTGATTCAAAGCAGAGAACACAGATTGCACAGAGCCATATGTGACATAGACACTTGGGACAGCCGCAAGGGTGAGTTTCAGAGCTCTCTGCCTGTGGAGATAGATCAGGGCTCCTTTGATGACCAGAGTCCAGGTCCAGATCGAGGCTGGGGTCAGGGCTCAACCTGTGAATTGATACAACTACTCAAACCTCATAGGATCCTGTGACAATCTGACATCCCCAGCCCCAGAATCTTACCACAGACTGAGGAGGCCAAGGTCAGCTCTTTAGATCCAAGCCCTCAGGTGTCCCTGGCCCCTCAGTTGTACAGGGCAGCCCTGCCCACCACTGGTCTGCCTCAGCATCCATGGTACAGAGAGGTGTCCTGGCTAGCACTCACCGCCCCTCACCCCGCCCTCGCACCTCCTCTCAGGGAATTTATCTGAGTGTGTACTGGAGACAGCGGTGGCTTGCATCTATGTCACAGGGACTTGACAGCTTAGACATCTCACTGGGTTGTCTGTCTCTCCATTTGGGCCCATGAGTTGTTTTTCACAATAAATCAAGAATTAAGGAAAAGGAAATAAAATCACTGAGCTGACTGGTTTTCCCACTGAGGACTTCTAAGACCAGCTAATAGACCCCTCATCCAGACAGAGCCCAGCCCTGCCATGAATTAGCAGCCTTGCTGGTCCTGGAAGTTGGTTTTCCAATGGCTAGTACTGAGGTAGAAAGTGGGCCCTGAGTGGTGTAAATGGAACAGGGGAGAGGGCTCAGTGCCCTGGGGATGAAGGAAATGTGCTCCTGTTTTGACCAAAGATGGAAGAAATAGCAGTCTTTGGCTGTGCTAAGGATGTATTTTATAACCAGATGAGAGCTTCATTATGTGGCCTGCGGCCAGAGAAGTGGTGCCATCCTCCTGGTAAGCTAACACATTTTGTACTAACTGAATCTCATTGCAGTAGACTCTCTCTGGCTTTTAGAAATCGTGCTGCCTAGGGAAAACATGATTCTGATGTCAGCTCTGCAGATGGGGCAGAGAGCGCCAGCAGAAGGGTAAACACGAGGCTGCTTCTTCTAATGCAAGAAGTGGGAACCTAGTGCCCTCGGACCAAATCTGTGAGCCAAGAAAGGCTTTTACATTTTTAAAGTGCTGGTGAAAAAAGGAAGAAAAAAGAGTATGAATCACCATATGTGGCGCTCAAAGCCTAAAATATTTACTCTGGCCCTTTGTGGAAAATGTTTACTGATCCCTAGTCTAAAGCAAAGGGCTGAAATTTCAGTCACAGTCCACCAATTTACATATGAAGAAATCTGTAACTTATTTTTTATAATTTTACTTTATTTCAAGCTCCTTTCTGCTAGGGTGGCATAAACCATTCTGCTAAGTTCCCTGGAGTCACGGCCATGTTCTTGTGTAGTTCCAAGGTGTCAGTGTCAGCCATCCACACAGGCATCCTCTGAGATGCCCACCATTCTCTCTGCTTTTCTCAGGTCCTGCATTCCCATACATCAGCCCTTTCAGGTATTCAGCTCCTTTTTGTAGCTCTAAGGCTTGTCCCAGAATCCAGAAACTATTCAGCTGCCCCTATACTACAGCGAGGGTGGGAATTTCATCATACAGGGAATTTCTTTCTCTGTGCTTCCCTGGGAGCCACCCAGAGAATGTGCACAGGTCCTCTCTGCTCCCAGACCCCAGGCTCTCCCAGGAGGTTGGGACCAGAGGTGTTCCACCTGGGACACACAGGCGACTATACTTTCAGACTTTTCTCCATCGTTTTGGGTTGTTTTTCTTCCCCTATCATTTGGAATTTGTTCTGTTCCAGAGACCAGATGGTGGTCTACTTGTCTCCACCTCCTAGACTTAAACATTTTTGTCTAAATGTCCAAAAGCACTTACTGTTCCCTCTAATAGCATTATTTTAGAACATAAAATTCAAGAAGAGAACTCACGACTTTTTCTTCCCACCACACCACGCCCTTTCTCTGAGGCAATGTACACAGAATGATGGGGCTGCTTAGGACTGGGGAAGGTTATACTAAAGGATAAAAAGGTCTGTAATGTTCCGCAACTATTTTCCTGGCACACTAAGCTTTTCATTTGTTAATTTATTTACTTATGCAGTTGCACACTATAGCAGCTTATACTGGCTCTCAAGAGCCAATTGTTCAATTTTTAGGTAATTTAAAAGATGATTGTTAATTCATTCATAACTTGAAACTGGTCATGGTGGAAGTATTTACACCACAAAAAGTGGCAAATACTGCAAATTAGGACATTCCCTCACCTCCAGAGAGCCAGCTGTAAAACATTTATCAGCATATCACTGTTTATACCCTACCTCATTCCTTAAAGAATTTAAGGTAGATTTTCCAAAGTTTAGTGTGTTAGAGATGCTTATCACTGCCAGTGCCACCTACACTTACTACTAATGAAATTTTTTTCTACTCATGATTTCTGCTGACTAAGCAGTCATGTTTTCTACCTCATGACTCTACTCCACTCTTCCTCACACATGGCCATGGCTAACTGGCCTGTAAGTGGGCACTTGACACAATGCCAATCCATACATTGGCCAAAAAAACATTTCTTGGAGACGTGGGCTCAAAAAGATAAGCTTACAGAGGATTCAGTTGATGTGCAACCCCAGATCTGTAATTTGCCTTGATTTCTAGCTGGAACAGCAAATCAATGGCCTGTCCCACTCATGTGGTCTTACAGTCAGACCATTGCGTCCATAGTTGTGGCAGATAAGGGATTCGCTCAAATCTTTCAGGGGCACATCCCAATGGCACTTCACCTCACATCTGCTCTACAGGCCTCTTGCCTCCCACTTCCTCATTGTCCCGAGACAAGATACATCACCAGATCCAATGGGAACTCACACATGAACAATCCAGAAGTGTCAGGAATTAATACCCCATGGGCACAGGCAAATTTTAACCAGAGGGATATGGGAGCCAACAGATCAGTTCTCATGTTTTCCTTTCCTTTACTATCTAGCCTAGATCAGTGTTTCTCAACCTCGTCACTACTGACATTCTGAGCTGATGATTCTTTATTTGATGGAGGTTGGGGGATCCTGTGCATTAGAGGATGTTTGGCAGCATCTCTGGCTTCTCTCCACTAGATGCCAATAGCACTCCCCTTAGTCATGATCATCAAACATTGTCAAATGTTCCCCAGGGTGACAAAATTACTGCGAGTTGAGAACCACTGTCCTAGAGAGATTATTTGGAGATGTTGTTGTTATGGCCCCTCTGAAGATGACCTGCTGTACCAAGTAATCAGCTTGTTGGAAGCTGTGGCTCATTTCCCTCATTTTTTACTCACTCCCCTTCCCTTCACGCCTGCTTCCTGAGGTTTCATTTCCCAATATCACATAAGCTATTGTCTCAGGTGCTATTTTCTAGAGAACATTGGCTAAGACACTTGCTAATCAGATTCCATCTCAAGAATTTGAACTAAGAGACCCAAACGAATATTGGCACTTGGCAAGGGAGGCTGCAGCTGAAAGTGCCTACCCTGCTGGGCTGAAGAAGGCCTGTGGGCTGAAGTCAGGGGGTGCAAGAGCCATGAGTGAGAACACAGAAGAGTAAGTCTGCAAAGAGAAGAAACGGAATCAAAACACAGAGACGCATACTGGCTAAGAGAGTGAGAGCAAGAGGGAGAAAAATGAATCTCTCTTATATCCTAACTGAAAATCCCTTCTTTTTCCTTGAATTAGCTTATGTGGGTCTCTATTTCTTACAACACAACAACAAAAAAAGAGGCCCAACTGAAACATTTGCAAAGACCCTAGTTTCCCACAGGAAACAGGCTAATTAAAAGGCTATTTCAGCTGACTTCAGCTCAACTAAAGGAAGAGCATTTTAATAATTAGAGTAGTTCTCTTGGAATGGAGAGACACAAAACAAGACACAATGAGCTCCCCCTCTCCCATTTGGGTCATTCCAAAGGGGAGTGGACAGCCAGCCTCAGGTCAGAAGCATAGCTCTTACATTTGATGATTCCAGAAAGCAATCTGGGTGACCTCCACTTCCCTTCCCTCTCCTGACTCTGAATTTCCATAATTTCTGGACTTCAATTCAGAAAACTAGGTTCCTTGTCCTAGTTCTCTGGCCAACTTGCTGTGTGCCCCTAAGTGAGCCCTTTCCTTCAGTCTAGGTCTTGTTTTTATTATCTGTATAGAAGGAGGTTTAGCTTCATGCTTGTGAAATGTTTGAAAAACATGGCATTCACATGATGGTGTCAGAATTAGGAGCCCAAGTAATACTAGCAAGTAAGAATGCAAGAAGTCCATGAAAGTCCAGAAATCTGGCTGTCTTAGCACAGGATAGAAAGACTATGACTCTGCATCAATAAGTATAGGGGAAAAAAACTAGGAAAAAATAGTTTCTTTAATTTCCTTGAATCAGCAGTGTGATATGGCTGCCAAGAAACACATACATACCATCTGGGCCACATCAATAGAAGCATGGAGCGCAGAATATGGGAGGTGGCTATGTCACTCTCCTTTACACTATTCCGAACTCATCTAAGATACTAAGTCTCCCACACTCTCAAAGGGACATGGGAAAACTGGACTTGACCAAATGGGGGTGGCTTAAGGCCAACCAAGGACCAGAAGCCACTGCATTAGAAAATATGTGGAGGAGCAGAGAGTGTTCCTCCTGGATGAGGGAAGACAGAGGGGAACAGGAGCACCAACTTCGATATCTGAAGGGCTGTCATGGGTCAGAGTGAACAGGCTTCAGTTGTGTAGTCCCATCATCCAGACCTAGTTGAAGGAACTCTAATAAGTGAATGCTACTGAGAGACTGATTATAGCTAAATTGCAGTCTGGGCTTTCCCATGCTCCTGGCTTAAGCTACCTTAAAAGAAAGGGGCTGGAAGGATTCTGCAGGGCCTGGATGGAAGCAGTGATCATAATCATAACAGCTACCACTTGTTGAGTGCTTTCTGCATGCTGAGTACTGAAATAAGCACTCTACATGTACTTTATCTTTACAGCAATTCTGGGAGGCAGGGATTACCCTCTCCAACTTACAGGAAACTCAAGGCTTCAGTTATTAGCCCAGATGTTAACTAGTTGGTAAAAGATCTGGAAATTAAGACCCTATCTCTGACTCCAAGGTATGTGTTTAAATGCTACTGAACTTAGCAGAAATGCCATGGACAAGATGGAAGCATCAACTCAGAACATAACAATGGTAATAACTAAATAATGGTAATAACTAATGCCTGTTAAGTAGGATAGGCTGGACCCAGTTCTGAGTATTTGACAATATCACAACACACTCTCAACAACCCTTAGATACAGAGACTGTTATCATTCCTATCTACAGGAGAGAAAACTGAGGGCATGCAGAATTTAAGTAACTTGTTTGAGGTCACTGGTTAGGAAGTGGTGGAGCTGGAAGTGTTTAACTGTTACACTTCCCTGCCCCCAACCTGAACTAGGCTTAGAAGGTGTCTGGCCAAGTGGCCTTCTAGATTCCAGCATTTGCTACTCCTCACCTGGGAGTTTCAGATACAGATAAGCTCTTTCCCCACCAGGGCTCACCATACATTCTTGCCAAAATCACATTTTGGTAAGGGATGCCCTTGGCCCCTGTGGTAGCTGGGTTTTACCCCTTCCCAGCTCCAAACCCATGTAACAGCCACATTGCTGTCCTCAGATACAGACACTGGCCACCTTGGCCATGGCCAGCCCCTCCCAGAGCCCCAGCCTCTGAAGCCTGGCTCTGCCTCTCTGCCATTTCGCTCCAATCTCCAACAAGGGTGGCTATTTTGGGTGAGAAATGGGGCAGGCAGAAAAAAATTTCATTCAAGCAATTAAAGAATCACTGCATTTTTCATGATTAACTTCATGTTCACAGATTGAATGCAAAAAGCTGTTAGCAGCGCATTTCCATTCCTGTACCTGACATGAGCAATGGGAATATTTGTTCTGCCCGGGAGGATTACACCTTCCATTAATCTTCGTTTTATTGAAAGTTTAAATAACAGACAGACACAATGTGATCAATTAGCAGTGTAATTCCAGGGAGATGTCATAGTAAAATTAAATCTCGAGCACATTCGCAGCGAAGATGCCTGCAAGTTCTCTCCAGTCTCCTTTCACCATCACAGTGTGTATATTTTAATTGAAAGTTTATTCTGCTATGTGCCTCATCTACTAAATTTTAATTTAACATTGTAATGAGAAGGGTGTTTCTAAGGAGCTCTTCACACACAAGTCAAGGAGGTTTCACAAATTAAGAGAACAAGTGAATTTGTGGTACTTTCCAGGCAGCTGTCGGGGGAGAGGAGACCCTCAAACCTTTGGATAGGATCCCTGGGCCTGGAGAACCAGTATGGGGGAAGTTTAGCATCTGCAGCAGCTGGACCAAAAGATGACAACATCGTAAAAGCAGCAAGGGTCCCAAGTGACTTGGATCTCAGGCCAGGCCACTTACAGGAGCAACAAGCAAAGCAAAAGATATTTGTCTCTTCTAATTCTGCCTTCTAATATCCCTCTAGCGCCCCCTATAGGCAAAATCCAATTGGAAACCAATTGGCCAAGTGAAGATGTGCTTTGCAGAGTCTTAACCCCAGCTTTTCAGAGTACAAAAGAACGGGAGGTGAGAGGCAGTAACTTAGCAACTGATATAATATTTTGGGGGAACATCACTTTGCCTCTCTGAGACTTAGCTTCCCCTTCTGTAAAAAGGGGATAATAATACCCAATTCTCAGGGTTGTGGTGGAATCCAAAGAGATGGGGACCAGAAGGGGGCTTTGGAGGGTACAATACAAAGATAGGAAAGATTGTTCTTTTCCACAGCCTCTTAGAAATATCTCGAGGGAGCTTTTCCAGAAGGATAACTTCAACCAAAAAAACAATGTCATGCAGCCAAGTTTGCAGAGAGGCCTTAACTAGATTGGGAGATGGTCTGTGGCTCAGGCTGTGGAAGGAGGAAGATGTGGGACAGAGTCTGCATTGTCCCTAAGAGCAGAACAGAGCAGAGAGAACACCAGCCTGGTCTGTTTTATCAGAGCCAGAAGTCAGTCATTACATGGGTCACTTCACTGGAGCCCTGAATTTCAACTCCACCAGATGATGTCTAACTTACTGTTGTAGCCCAGCAACCTGTGTAGTGCCTGGCCCCTGGCTCCCACTCAATAAATGTTTGTGGCTTCAA
>NW_006442497.1:1965634-2005195 GCF_000325575.1 Pteropus alecto
GAATGAGAGAACTGAAGGCATTACTTGCACTAGTGGTGACTGCTTGTGACAGGTGGTACTGCAATCCAGCGCTATTAGACCCCATACCTACCCAGAAGTGAGCATATCTCCAGAAGCTGCTAATATGGAATCAAGGAGTTTCTAGAAAAATGGTGGGGAGGGGGTGGTGCTAATAGTCAGGATTTAAAGAGTTAAATAGCAAAGGGCTGAAAAGCAATATCATCTCTCTGACTTTGTTGCCTCCTACTCCGGGCCTTGTTCATCTTATTCCAGTTGCACTACCTTCCTGTCCATCCTTAAACAAACTAAGCAGGCTCCCACATCAAGCCCTTTGTCCTTGCTGTTCTCTTTGCTCAGAATGTTCTCTTATGCAATTCTCGTGGCTTGCTTCATAGTCCCTCCTCAGATGAGACTTCTCTGACCACTGCATCTAAAATAGCAACAATTCCTATCACTCTTGCTTCACTTTTCTTCAGTGCACTTATTGCCTGCTATTATATTATATACCTATTCATTTTTTTTCATCTGTGTCTCCAGAATATAAATTCCCTGAAGGTAGATATCTTTATTGTTCTCTATTATATCTCCAGCAACTTGTACAATATAATAGTCACTCAAAAATTATGTGTTCAATTATTAGAGAAACAAGAATGTGATATGACTTAATGACAGTACTTTGAAGGTAATTCTTACACTTCCTAATAGATTTGGTATAAGTTGTGCTATGAAGACATTTCTCATCCGGGACTTGGCAAGGGCCTTTGTGAGAAAGGAGCCTCACAATCCGGAAATCAGAAATCTATCAGGGTAATGGATTCTGCCATTGTCCTTCTCTAAATGTCTCTTCTGGTCTTTACTGGTAAAGCGTATCATAGCTCAGAAAAGGACCCACATCTGTGGTGGTGAGTGTGTCTTGCTCTCCTTTCAGTTTAAAACCTCAGAAGTCAGTGGCCACTGCCCTGAGAACTCTGCAACAGTCTGTAGAAAGTCCATCAGTGCCCTACATTCATTATATTGTTACCCTCTTTGTATGTCTACACAATGAATGATCATTAAATCCTCATAATAATACATCTCTGACTTAATAATAGAACATAATGGGATATTAGGATTCACTTTACAGAAATTTGTTTTACCACCAACTTGGCCAAAAAAAGAATTCCTTCTATAAAGCAACAACCATTTGAATTTGCTGTCATCAATCCCAGTCTATTCTAGGTCATTCCAGATAGCTAACGAACAAATATTTGGTAACTTGGTAACACAAAATACTTTCTAACAATTAAGGCTGGAATGTACTTGGAGGCCAACAAGTTTTCCTCTTGAATATGGTTGACATTGAGTTCATCAGACATAAGAAAAAATGTTAAAGTATTTAGTACCTCCTTGTAGAAACTTCAGTCCAAGTTGACAAAGTCAAGACCAAGTTTGCTGTGCCCATCAGATTCTGGGCTAGGTCTCCCAAGTTAACCTTCAGTGTCAATGTCTACAGCTGGATCATGTGTCCCAGTGCCTGGCCACACTAGATAAGCGGGTAGGTAGGATGAGGGAGAGAAGTATATTTCCTTCATTCTTGGCTTTCTTCTCCCTTAAGCAGATGCTGTCATATATCACAGGTGACACACCTTCCATACCTCTGGCCCAAGAACTTTCTGGATCTTTGATTCATTTGGCCTCCACATGAGTCACTCCTTAGAATTTTCATTCAAGACAGGAGATTTTGCTCCTAGCGGCCCTCCCAATCAAGCCATCCCATAGACAAACCACTTTATAGGCCTCACATATCTGCCATTTCTCAATTTCAGCCTTAATTGCTTATAATGTTCTTCTGGCCTCAAAGGAAATGTTTCTCACATCAAAATTCTTCAATAGGTCTCTGGTTTTCTTATCATAAATATCACTCTGACATTGTAAATATCTGCTGTGTCTTTTCCACAAGGTTGTTTGATCTGGGCCTTCCTCTATCAAAAGGATCTTCGGTTATGACAACCAGGCCCACCAAAAACAGGGTACCACACAGCCCCCTCTCGAGAAGTGCTCTGAAGACCTCACTGAGCCTGGCCCTGAGGGCTGGCTTCAAGGCTTCTCCCACCAGCTCTCCTCCATAAGCCTCTCTTTTTCCACACAGCTTCCACGCTATCCCTTCTTTGTGCCAAGAATTTCCCCCAAGGTCAGAGCAAGTCAGACCCAGCTCATTATCTGAGGAACAAAGCCATAGCCAAGATGAGAAGGCCCAGGGAACAAGAGCTTAGTATCAGTTAAGTCTCAGTGGTCACAGAATCCATCTCAGATGACACAAAGGAAGAGGCCCAACTAAAGGGATTTCTCTGGCACTGTGATTGGGAATGATAAGGCATCAAAGTCTAACAATAGTGGAAGACATTATCACCCATGAATCTAAAGGGGCAGAGGGAGGAAAGAGGTTACTGGAACCCAGTGAGAGTTGAAGTCATTGAAAAGGGCCACTAGACAGGACATGGAAGGATCTAGCAACTCCCAGAAATGTTGGCCAAAGCAGGGACGGTCTGGGAAAGACACACTCCATCTTCTCTCACTCTCTCCATGCTTTCCAATCTTCTATTGTTGCCTCACTGACCAAACCCAACAGATAGATAGTCAACAAGGGACCAGTGGGTGATGTCCTCTATAGGAGTCAGCTTCCTGAGGCATAGAACAGGCCAGAGAAGGGCAGAATATGGATCTAGATTGTAAGATGCTCACAGTGGTGGGCACAGAGAACAACAAAAAAATACAAGCAAAGTCTGATTATAAATACCTATTCTCCTGGCTCGCCTCACCCTCCCCTGAGACTGTGTGCCCAACCTCTGCCCATTGCTCTTTGTTCTGTTCCTGCAATCTCTCTGCATCTGTCCTAGCTCAAGTCTGCAAGGACACTGGCAAATCTGAGGATGCAGAAGCTTCCTGTCTTCTTTTCCTCTTGCAAATTTCTTTCTACTCTCTTTTGACAAAGATTCTTTTCATTCTCTTAAATACACTTTTTACCTAAGTCCCTGGTCCAAGGCAGCTTTGCAGAGCCTAGATGTCACTTCAGTAACATCAGCAAAGAGACAGAAAGGAAAGCACATGGAGTCCTTTCCTAAAATTTGAGATGTAGAACCTCCAACTGGCAGGGCTCCTCAGTGTTTCCTCTGTCACTGAGCTGGGACCATGAAAGCGTGAACTTTCTCTACTGGGCAGCAGATGAGCTGGGTTCTAATTCCAACACTGCTGCCACCCGCCTTCTAGTAGGGTTATTCCCCTCATGCTTACAAACTGTTCAAATGAGCCTCCTTCTAAAAAATATACAGGGACTGGAAGAAGCTGTTATTGTTCCATTGTGGTAACCTTGTGGAGTGCTGGGCGGCAAACTCAGCCCTAAAACACAGACATTCATCAAATGTGCATGGAACAGAACCGAGCTCTGCAGAAACCCCAGGGGTGAGGGCTCCATTTTGTCATGCACCCCATTCCCAAGTTGAACCCTAACTCCTCTCTTCTCCACAATCTGGTACATTTCTGGGTTGTTGGAGCCCTTCCGTGGGGGTGCTCGCAAGGCAGATCAACTGTGAAAAATGAGCCTCGCTGGCCATTCCACAAATTCACAGCCTTGCCTGACAGCTAACAAGCTCTGTGGCCAGGAAGTGCAATAGAGTGAAGGCCCAATTACAGCAGAGGAGAGCCTCAGAGAGCCTCGTACAAAGGGCTTAAATGCACTAACAAGCCATTTCAGAAGGGCAGGGAGCCCCTAATGGCCCGCCTGCTGTCAAAAAGGCAACAAAAGGCTGGAAGTGAACCAGCCGCTCCATGCTGCAGCCTGACGATTTGTTATGAATCATCCTTGTTTGGCATCAGTCTTGTTGACACACATGAATAAAAAGGTGGGCAGGAGTGGGGAGAAGCATGACTAGGCAAGGAGACAAGTACAGCCATCAGGCAATTTTTATAAAGCCCAGCTCTGGGTGGCTTCCCTTCCACTCCTAAGGCAACTTTAGTGGTTCCCCTTGCCCACAGAATAAAGTACCAACTTTTCCACCTCTGGATGATCAGAAAAGTCCACTTCCTTATCACTGGATTTCTCAGAGGGCAGTTTGTGGGTCATGGGCAACAAACAGGCAGTTGCTTAAAAGGCAGATTCGTATGTCCCTCCCAAACTCCTGTGTTAGAATCTTGGGGTTGAGTAGGGGGTGAGTTCCAATGTTTAACCAGCTTCCCTAGACGATTTTCAACACATTCAGTCAGTCAGTCAGTAGGTCATTTAGTCAATAAGTATTCAATGAGCAGTTACTCTGTGCAAGGCACTGTGCTAGATGCTAAAGAGAAGAAATGAGCAAAAGGCACTCACTCTCTGTTCCCCTGGGGAGCTACTGGGCACAGACATGAATGGAGTAATCACACACATTAACGCATACTTAATTACCAATTTGGGGTATAGCTGGAGCTCACACCAAGTGCCTCTGATGGCAGCATAATATGAAGGTTGAAAGCCTGACTTTGAAGCCAAACCTGGGTTTCTCTCTGCTACACCTCTGACTATGTGACCATGAGCAAGTTATTGCACTTTTCCAAGTCTCATTTTTACCTCTGTAAAATGGGGCTGTTGGTGCATATCTTCCACTTTTGAGAAAAGGGTGAGATAATCCACGTGAACTGTTTAGCACCATGTCTGGCTCTTTATAAGTACACAACCAATCTTGGCGTTGTGGGGCAGGGAGGTGGCAGCAGGAGTCAGACTAATGTTTATTATAATGTGATGTGGTCTTAACTGGTGCTCAGTAAAGTTCAATGGGATTGACCTAAACTTTTACAATTTCTCCTAGTGACACTTTCCGACATACTGATAATTTGAGAATTTCTCTTGGTTTTCATAATCACTTCCTTCCTTTCCTTTGGATCTTCAGTGTGTTGACACTCTGTCTCATGACCCTGGCCAAGTCACTTGCCCTCTGATCAAAGCCTCTTCACTCACAGGATGAGAACACTGGACTAAGTAATGTCTAAGACCCTCTAGTGACCACCAGCTTCTTGTTTTGCCTGATAAGACTTTTTTTTAACATCTAAAATTATTAGTATTTCATTTAAGAATGGCATTTTGACACTAAAAGAGTAGGAAGGCATCATTTAAAAAAAAAAAGGCTAATCTTCCATAGATAGAAGTGTTGGTGACATTACACACATGTTACATGGATATTTGGTTCTCACTTTGAGTAGCTGGTAAACGCTTCCTTCACAGACCAGCCCCAGTCTAGACACCCACGTGTGGAACTAATGACCTAGTCTGATGATGGTGACAATGATGACGATGGAAAAGATACCTACAATAAACATTTACATAGCACTCGTTATGTGCTGGCACTGTTCTAAGCACTTTGCATATATTAACTTGTGTACCCTCTCTATAATCCTATGAAGTAGATGATATGTTATTATTGGCCCCATTTTTCATAAAAAGTAACTTTCTGATGGTCTGACTACTAGGAAGCAGCAAGCTGGAATCTAAAGTCAGGCAATTGGGCCTAAAATTCCATATTCGTAACCACTCCACTCCACAGTAGGGAAACTGAGGTCCATAGTAGAAAAGGAATCGCTCAAGATCACAAAGCAATACTGGAACTCCAATGTTCTGACTGATGCCCAAAGCACCACAGGGTATTTTGCTCCTGCCTCCTGTGAATTCACATGCAGCTCTCCTCAGGCAGCTGCACATACCACTGTTGGCCCTATGAAATGAACTTCTGGAGGGAATCAAAACAATTTTTTTTAAAGTGTCAGCTCATCATTTGAATGACTTGATAGATTTTTTTTCTGCCAGAATGTTCCATCTAGCAGATTATGTTGCCTAATTGAGGCAGTCGTCTACCAGACAATTCTGTGAGACCTCTGCTTCGCCACCAAGCAAGTGAAGATGTGATGCCATGGGCTGAGGAGCAGCGCCACTGGACAAAGAACAATGTCTGATTAATTACTTCAAAGCTGTTGCCAAATACCCAGCCATCTGGCATTGCCACAAAAACCCTGCAACCAGGCTGCATTTCAGCCTCGCCTAGAAGTCAGGTTAGACCCCTTGGATGCTGAAGGGAAAGGAGATGTTTTTTTTCTCTCCTTTCATCTCATCCTCTTCAGCTAGCATTCACTGAGCTTCTGCTATGCATTACAAGACCCAGAGATACATCAGAGCCAGGCCTGGAGTTGCTCACAGCTTGGAAGAAGAAGCAGATAAACACACAAGTAACTACAACACCATGTGGCACGTGTCACAGCAAACAGTTGAGTAAACACTGTGGCAGCCCAGAGGAAGACACATCCACATCAGTGAGGAGGCTTCAGCAAGGATTATTCCTCATTGGACCTGAAGGATGAGTAGGCTAGTTCAGGCAAGATGAGGCCATTAGCAGACTGTCCCCTGATGAGAATAGCAGAGCCTGCTGAGCCATGGAGCTTTCCAACCTCAGAAGCAGGGTAGAAAGCCACATGAGCCTTCTTCTCTCCCTTAAGGGATGATCAGCCTCTCCTCCTGTCACAGATGAAAGAGGCAAGTTACCCAGCTGGGCCACACTAGGCCGCCACTTAGAGGGGGCTTAATGGTGGGGAACAGTAAAGAGGCTCATATGGCTGGCCGCAGGACCCGCTTCTTCAGCTGAAAGCTTTCTTGTATTGTACTTGGATTCACAGAAGCATAAAACAGGCAATTTGGATTTGACCTCAGAGGTCACTCTTCTACGCTGGGAAGTAGAGATCTGGCCCAGTACAAATAACAATCCTTTAAATTTGCCTAACATTATATAGTTACACTTCATTTCATTTGGCTGGTACCTGCAGATGTAATCAGTGTTCACACTCACCCTTGTGATTGCCCAGACTAATCCTCTATGGGATGTGGTGGAAACCACACCTCTAGACACCAGCCAGGACCTGTCACCCTAATCCTACGTGCCCATGTGGCCAAAGCCTCTGGACTTGAGGCTTGGGGGAGCAATGATTCTGATCTTTCCGCAGGAGAATAAATTGTCCTGAGTGAAGGGAATCTGAAATAATAGGCAATCTTAATGAACAGCTTACACACCGCCCAGCTCAGTGGAGCACAACGGAGCTGACAGGAAATGTCTCATCGCTGAACACAAATGCAGTGTCCAGCAAAAAGCAGGCAGCACGGGGGCTGAAAAGAGAAAAAGGACTGTGACTGGAAGAAAAAGACCACGTACCCCAAACTTGGCAATTGATCCTTCTTGCGCAAAAGGAACCCCTGCCAGGCATGAAGACCCAAGGGATCTCTTGAAAGAGTTGCTAGTGAAAGGGCCTTCAAGACTACCTGCTACACATCCCCATGGAACTTGAGGACACAGTGGGTTGGTATCTGACTCGGGTCTGAACAAGCTAAAGGGCAAAAGGTTGACTGAAGTGGACAGTGGCAGTAATGTAGAGAGCTAAGGCAAGATGGCTCAGAGTGGTCTTGAAAGAAATTCCCCCAAGAGAGCTGTCCCTCTAGGGACAATGGGGCCCCAAAGACAGTCTGTGAGAAAGAAGATTACCAGGAATTGGAAGCCAAAGGGATACCATAACTGCCCCTCAGAGAGGGGCTGGTAAGAGAGACCCCAGAATTGAGACTAGGGAGATATACTGAATTATAGGTCTCAGTTATTCTCTCCTTTATAATAGAGTGGTACAGTCACTCTCTGTCTCTGGCTTCATAGTGAACAGAGCCAACTGTTAAACCGCTCAACTTTGAGCTAGGCCAGTGACTTGCTATGGCCAAAGGTGTGTTACTGAAGTAGGAACCACAAGTGTGCTTGCTCAGTTAGACTTGCCCTCCTGCCTTCCACCATTGGGAGAACATGCCCAGGTGGCCACTGAAGCTGGGCTTGGGCCCCAGAATGACTATGGAGGAGCCATGAACCAGACTCATGGCCTAAAGCTGACTAACCAACTAAGCACAGTCTGTGTTAACAATCACAGTCGACCTGCAGACCCACGACTGTGAGAATAAACCCTGGTTTTTAAGCCTCTGAGTTTTGAGCCATTTGTTATGGAGCATTACCCAGCAAAGTTTGATGGTATCAGGGATCTAAAAACACTCGAAAGCACCCAGGTGAGAAAGCGCCAGCTGTAAAAAGCAGCCAACACCAGTGGACATAATTGCTAGACATCACCCCCACTGCCACCATCATAAAAACCATTCCCACCCTCTGACCTCTTATCTGGCCCCAGTCCATACCTCCTGGCCCTGCTCAAGAGCTTCATTAGCTAGTGAGAAGAGGGTAGAATGGGAGTATGACTGTCAGGTTTAGGCATCAACTTAGCTAGCCTAGCTAAATTGATAATCCCCGGTTTTTCAATCAGATACTAATTGAGACATTGCTGTGAAGGTATTTTGTAGCCATGATTAAAGTCCATAATCAATTGACTTTAAGGGATATGGTCCTTGATAATCTGAATGGGCCTGATTCCATCAGCTAAATGCCTTAAGATCAGTGCTGACACTTCCCTAAAGAAGGAATTCCATGCGCAGAGAGCAGAGAGTTCATGCCAGCAAGTTACCCCCTGCCCTCCTGATCACCTGCCCTACGGATTCCAGCCTTGCCTACCTAGCCCTACTATTACGGAAGCCAATAAACCTCTTAATATATAACTATATAACTACTACTGGTTCTGTCTCTCTGCTTGAACTCTGTCTGAAACAGATTTTGGTGCCTGAAAGTGGGATGCTTCCGTAACAAATACCCCAAAATATTGAAGTGGCTTTGGAACTGGACGGTGGGCAGAGGATAGAAGAATATTGAAGGGCATGGTAGAAAAAGCCAAGATTGTCTTGAACTGACCATGAGTAGAAATATGGGTCTAGGAGGAAGTGAGGAGCAGGGTGAGAAAATCTTTATCATCTCAGAGAACCCTTAAATCATCATGAGCAGACTGTTGGCAGGAATATGAATGTTAAAGATGCTTCTAGTGAAGGCTCAGGAGGAAAGGAGGAACATATTATTGGAAACTGGAGGAAAGGGTATATTTACTATATAGTGGCAGACGGCATCACTGACTTGTGTCCTACAGTTGTGTGACTTTAAAGCAGAACTTTAAATGATGAACTTGCATGCGTAGTTGAGCTTTCCAACCATAGTGTTGAAGGTGCAGCCTGGTTTCTTCTCACTGCTCATAGTAAAATGAGAGAAATTGAGAAAAGAACTGTTAAGAGAAATATTTGGAAAAGTCTTCGTGTATTTACATTGTGAAAGATGCTAAAAGTAAGGAATTCACTGCCAGGAAAGCATGCACCAGAGAGAAAGAGATGTGACAATGGAAGCAAAGTTCAGAGTGATGTGGGACACCAGCCAAGGAATGTGGACAGTCTCTAGAAACTAGAGAAGGCAAGGAAACAAATTCTTCCCTAGAGCCTCCACTAGGAATGCAGTCCTGCCAACCCATTTTAGACTTCTGAACTGTAAGATAATGAAGTTATGTTGAGTTAGGCCATTATGTTGGTGATGATTTGTTACAGCAGAAATTGGAAACTAATACGGAGAGTAAAAAAAAAAAAATCTCTCCCAAATCCTTTTCCTGACTGAGATCTTTAAATACATTGAGGAGCTTTGGGTGTTACCCCAGACTGGACATCCTAATTCCTGAACAGAGACTGTGTTGGGGGCACAGATGAGCAGAGGACTTTTTAGGATCCAAATGTGAGCAAAGAAATGTGGATCTCCTTAGGAGAAGGGAAAACCATCCCACCAAGCAGGTTTAGAAGGAAAACTGAAGTTACTTTTGAAGGCACCCAAGACTCCTACTCATCTCAGAAAATTGTGGTGCTTGGACATGTCAACGAAGGAGACAGATGTGTGGATTTGATCCCAATATGGCAAGGACATGGTGTAGCAGAAAGGCTCCTGTGACCCGCAGCCAGAGCTCAGCATTGCTTAGGGTGGAGAAGCCATCACCATGCTCATGGCAGGATCCCACCAGAGAGGAAGATGGAGCCACATCACATCAGCCCTCCTGGACCTCCTCATGGACCCTGTCACCTGACCCTTCATTCCGTGAATTTTCTCCATCTTTCCTGTGGATGGCACTTTCAGCCTCTATCTCTCTCCCTGAGCCTTTGGAGCTGCACCCTCTGCCCCCATGGAGGGAGTGAGCTGCTCAAATTTCCTCATGTACAAGAACATTGGAGAAATAAGAAGCCAGGGTCCCACCTGCTCCTTCCAGGTCTATTTTGCTAAACATGAAAAAGGGACATCTTGGGATGCCATATAGGACAGTTGGGTGGTTTATATAATGGGACAGGACTGACTACACATCCAACTCTGCCACTTCCCAGGTGTGTATCTTGAATGAAACTGAATTTCTCTGGACCTCAGTTTCCTTACTATGAGAATCACAGCTCCCATGAGATGAGGCTTTAGTGACGGTTAAAGAGAACACTGGGTAAGTAGTAAATGCTCGGTAAACAGTAGCTGTAATAATAATAATGACTATTATTATGATTAGCTGGGCCCACTCCCATCCGCACCTGCAATGCCATCGCCACCTCTGCCATCACTGCCCTGACTAGCCCCAGCCCCATTGCCCCGCTCACACAGGGACTTCTTCCAGAAAGCCCCCTGACCATAAACAGTTAACGTAATTATTGCATTTAGCCCAAATTTGCAATAGCATCCTCGCTCTAATCACTTTGAAAGTGTTTCAAATTCCTTTCCTACGTGACTGAAATCAAAGTGGCACCTGTGAAGGCAGAAAGCCTGGCTGCCAGTGTGAGGTGGAGATGTAAAACAGTCAAGCTTTGATGGGGAGAAATTATGTCTTTCTTAATTTCTTTTACCCTATAATTACCAGGCGCGACCACGTGGGTTAACAGCAAAAATAACTTGCACACAAAGACGTCTGTATAGTCCTTGTTTGAGTCCTCATGGAAGACCTTTTGAAGAAGCTCCAGTGCAGTCTCCACCCCAGGCATCTGCACAGTGCCACAGCCCATCTTCCTCACCAGTTCTCCAAGGTGACCCACCCTGCCAGCCACCCACAGTCGATCGGGAGAAATCCACTCTACCTCATCCTCCTTTACTCTCTACAACTTTGACTGCAATCACCTTCTCTCTCCATTTCCTGGCCTGACTTCCCTGTTTGCCTTCTCCCTGCCTCTCCTCCATCTTACACACCTGCACCTCACTCGCCTCCACCCTCCGTCTCCTTCACATATCTCCCTCCTCCCTTTGACCCATGGGCACTGGCCTCCGTGAGGGCCTCGTAGCATCTCTCTTCACCTCTTCTCTCCTCGGCTCTTTTCTCTTCCTCCCCTCTCTCTAATCTCTCCTTCCCTTCCTCATCTCTTCACTCCTTTTGTTTCAGAGATCAGGTTTATTCCAGAGACTCTCACACTCACACCCACACACAAAATCTCCAAGCTCCAGGACCCAAAGTCCACCACTGACTTAGTGCTGCCACTAGGACCCCTCTGCGCGTTCCAAACCTGCTCCATCCTGACTTGTCTCTCTCAGAGGAAGGCCTCTACTACCAGGGCTTCAACCTTAAAAGCTCATCCCCCTTTCCCTTATCCTCACACCCAGAAGCAAACTGTCACCCACCACACAAGAACTAGCACAGTGTGAGAAGAGATGGAAAGGAAACTGCAAGGAGCTCTGGAGTCAGAATAAACCAGGATCAGATCCTGGCTTTGGCCAAGTTACTTCGACGCCCTTATCTATAAAATGGCAATGGTAATTTCTCTCTCTGAGTGTGGTTCTTAACAGCTAAAATACATAGTTTATATATATGTGTGATTAATACACTCTCCCCTCCCTTTCCTAGTTGCCTCTGCCCTGGTTCAGGCATCGTTTTTTTTTTTACTGAGCCAACAGAACAATCTCAGAACTAGTCTCTCTCTCTGGACACTCCCATTCCCATCTATCAGCCATCTATAAGCTGCCCTAAGGCCAGAAACTTCTTCTGAAAACTCATTTCTGACCATGTCACCCCTTCTCAGGAGACTTTGGTGGCTGACTGTGGCTCATGGGTTAAGTCCACAGCAGAAGCAGCATGAATAGATGGAATGAGCAGAATGCTGACCTTAGAGTCATCTAGACTAATTCCAGATCCTTATTCCCCAACTAATTAACAGTTTTGACTTTGGGCCTGGGTTTCAACAGTTTTACGAGACTAGTATTTCCTAACTCACAAGATAGCTGTGGGAATTAAATGACGAATATATGAAAAGTGCCTATCAGGGTTTCAGCACATAGTAGATGTTTGATAGATACTGGTCCTCTTTCTCTTTCTCTCCATCATCTTCCCTAAACCTCCTTAATTCTAACCAGATAATTCACACTCTTAGGCTTCAATGATTTGCTTATTCACCCACCTCTCAATTTATGCATAATTTTTTAATGCTTTTTGAAATAAAGTGAAGGTTTCAATTGTCCACTAACATTTTGGGGGTCTGAGCTGGCAGATGAAGAACAAAGCAGGGTAGTAGGATGCAGAATGTGCAATGCTCTTCACAAAACAGCTAGAAAATATTTACCCCTTCCTAGGGTTTGGGCATTGTTCTTCATAAACTCCCTTCATTACTAAGGATTTTTTTTTTTTTAATCTTAAATGAAAACTTCCGGATAAAGAAACAGCAAAACATGGCCATCACTGTAGGTTATAAGCCACACTGATGAAGGCAAAGAGATCCTAAATACTGACCTCCTAGCTACCCAATATTCCGATTAGGACAATGAAACATTTGAAGATGCCCAATTAAAGAGTATCTCAATGTGGCACACCTCAGAGAGAGACACATCCTATGGGCAAGAATCCCCACAGGGGAGAAGGTGGAGGTTGGCTTTTATTGCTTGATTCACTGAAAACATACTTACATGTCTATTTTTTTCCTAAAAGTGTTTATAGTACATCCAGTATATTTTTGTTACCCAAACCACAGAAATGGTCTATCACATTGTCCTCAAATCATATGCTAATGATAACAGTTAATAGAGTTGAGTAAGTTCTCTGTATGCTGGGCACCAGGCTAAACTCTTTCATGTACATGATTCTACCAGATAATTAAGGTGTACAGATTTTAGGGCGCTTCCCACCATGACCACCCCCCTCCTGGTAGTCATGCCTTTGTGTAAGCTCCTCCCCTTGAGTGTGGGCAGGATCTGGGACTTGCTTCTATCCATTATACAGCAAAGGGGATGTGATGTTTGCAATAATTCATACGTTATTACATAAGATTATAACATTTCTTTCGCTGGAGTCTCTTTCCTCCTCCTTCCTCCCCATTTTTGGCTTTGAAGAAGTGAGCTGCCATAAATCCTACAGCTACGAGGAAATTAATTCTGCCAACAACTTAAGAGAGTTTGGAAACAGATCCTGCTCCAGGCAAGCCTCTGATGAGAACCCAGTCCTGGCTGATACCTTGATTGCAATCTGAAAGATCCTAAGCAGAGGACCCAACCAAGCTATACCCAAATTCTTGATTCACAGAAGCTATGATAAATGTTTTGTTATAAGCCTCTAAGTTTATGATCACTTGTCATGCAGTATGGAAAATTAATATATCCTTTAAAAAGCTCTAAGAGGTATTATTGTCCCCATTTTACAGATGGGCTAATAGAGATTCTTAGAGACTAAGCAATTTTCCCGAAGTCATACATTATGCAAACAATTGAGCTAGAATACCAACTTTTATATCTCTGATTCTAGAAACTGTGCTCTTAATAGCCATTAATAACCATTAATATTGACTCCCCTCCATGTCCCTATGGCTTAGAGAAACATAGAATATTAAAGTTGTTAACACATTATCATGGATTCAAAATTGTTTCCCAAACTCTCTGATTAAAAAAAAAAAAGGAAGGAAAAAAAAAGAAAAAAGAAAAAAGCCCCGGTCAACCCCCCCGGCAACCAAATCAAAGCTGTGATGGAAACAAGGAGCAAACAGCAAATAAAAATCACCTGGGATCTAGATGAACAAGCCATACAACTAGGGAGAAATCCATGAAAGCACCCTGCAACGGCAGAAGGTAGGATGTGGGGCGAGGACGTGGGGTTGCCCGGTCTCGAGCAGCTAAGACGGAGGCAGCGGCAGCGGCAGACACCTCTTAAAGTGGCCATGTCCGCAAGCAGACTTTCATGGTGACGGACCTGCTTGCTCTGAGCACCAGTGCCAATTCGGCTGTGCACAGGGGGCACCAGGGACTTACAGGGAGACATTGTCAGAGTGAGGGCCGAGGCAAAGCTAGCTCCGTAGAGAAGTGCCGGTGGAATCCATTGTTCTTTGTTGAGCCCTCCCCGCTCCTAGTGCACAAACACAGTGCCGCCATAGCCTAGATGTCATCAAACTGAATAAGAAAGTTCACTCAGCCCAGAATATTCCCTGAAATCCTGTGTCTCCCAACTCGTGGCCTCACCCAAGCCACATCCAGGTATATCTTCAGTGAATCAGGTGCTCCTTGCTGAGCAGCACCTAGACTCACACTGGAGGCAGCTGGCCTCAGTTTCTGGTGTGGCCTTTTGAGGCAACTACAAGCACAGCATCTGTGGATTACTTGCTGAATCTTAACAGGTGGCCCCAGAGGGGCAGAGACTGAGGCTAAATTTGGCCTGCAGCTGAACCCCTCTTGGGACTGTGCCACTGGACACCCACTTCACAAATCCACACTAATAAGACCAGGAGACTTTAGGAGTTTTGCTTAGTACATAGAAACGGTCATGGAAAGGCAGCCAAAAAGTGAAGACAAAGAAGCAGAAACCATATGAGAGTAAAGAAAAGGAATCCAGGAATAATGGAGTCAAGCAATCTAACAGATGCAGAGTTCAAAACACTGGTTATTAAGATGCTCAATGAACTTACGGAAAGTGTAGATAAATTCAGTGAGAACTTCAACAAAGAGATAAAAACATAAAAATGGAAATGGAAATTATAAGAGAGAACCAGTCTGAAATGAAGAACACATTATCTGAGATGAGAAGTATATTAAATGGAAAAAAATAAAGGAATGAACAAAGTGAATAAAGAAGAGGATCAAACGACCTATCTAGAGGATGGGAAAGGCCAGGGCAATCAATCAGAATGGCAAGAAAAAAGAAGCCAAGACTATAAAAAAAATTTAAGGAGCCTCTGGGACACTATTAAACATAAAAATATCTGTGTCGTCAGCGTACCAGAAGAAAGACAAGATGTTGAACAGCTATTTGAAGAAATAATGATGGAAAACTTCCCTCACCTGGTGAAGGAAATAGACATACAACCCCAGGAAGCTGAGAGAATCCCAAGAAAAATGAATCCAAAGAGGCCCACACCAAGACACATCATAATTAAAATGCCAAAGGTTAAATACAAAGAAAGAATATTAAAAGCAGCAAGAAAAAAACCAGATAGTTACTTGTAAGGGAACACCCATAAGACTGGCAGATGATTTCTCAAAAGAAACTATGCAGGACAGAAGGGTTTGGCAAAAATATTCGACAAGATGAAGACTCAGGATCTATAACCAGTAATAATTTATCCAGCATAGCTATCATTTAGAGTTGAAGGACAATAAAGAGTTTCCCAGATAAAAATAACCTAAAGGAATTTACCACTACCAAGCTAGTATTACAGGAAATGTTGGAGGGACTTCTTTAAGAAGAAAAAACACATATCAAAAACAAAAATAAAGAATGGTAACAACTACATTCCTATCAATAAGTACTTCAAACGGAAAAGAATCAAGTGCTCCAACTAAAAGAGTGAATGAATGGATAAGAAAACAAGACCCCTGCATGCTGCCTACAAGAGACTCACTTCATATTGAAAAACACACACAGACAAAAAGGAAGGGGATGGAAAAAGATATTGCTTCGATGGAACTAGAAGGTATTTAAGTCAAACAGAGAAAGATAAACACTGTATGATTTCACTTGTATACGGAATCTAAGGAATAAAAAGAACAAGCTAATCAAAAACAGATTCACAAATATAGTGGACAATTTGGTGACGGACAGAGGGGAGGAGGGTTGGAGGGCTGGGAGAATGGGGTAAAGGGTTAAAGAAGTACAAATTATTAGCTGATGGATGGTCACAGGGATGGGGAGCACAGCATAGGGAATGCAGTTAACACTAATACATTGGCTAGGTGGAGGGTCAGGGGAGAGAAGGAGCAATTGAGGGGATCATTTTATGAACTATTTACATGTCTAACCAATGTACTGTATACCTGAAACTAATTAAAATAAACAAATTTTTTTAAAAAGAGTTAGGCTGTCCATTGAGAGGATAGCTTTTTTCCAATGGTT
Organism: Pteropus alecto; assembly: GCF_000325575.1. Classification (NCBI taxonomy): domain Eukaryota; kingdom Metazoa; phylum Chordata; class Mammalia; order Chiroptera; family Pteropodidae; genus Pteropus; species Pteropus alecto. The sequence continues at coordinate 1,981,883 of NW_006442497.1, forward strand.
TAAATACATTGGTGTACTTATTACAAACATAAAATACTTAACAAGGCTTAAAAGCCCCATCGTGATCTGAACCTCGGCTACTTTTCCAACCAGTCACCTCTCCGTCTTCTCTTTCTAGCCCTCACTTTGCTGTCTTTTCTTCAATATACTGAATTCCTTGCAGCTGTGCAGATGCATCATGATTTCAGTTGATTTTAGGTATTTTAAAAAAAAGTGTGTATATACTGTTCACAACTTAATGCCATATAGCCAAAGTTGGGGAAGGAAATGTCTGTGGTTCTTGCTTTTTCTTTCTTCTGAGAAAAAAAAAATTATTTTAATTTTAGCAATTTTTTAAATTGCCCACAGCACCTCAGCGTTCACACTCCTAATGGTGAACTTGCCTTTTCTTACCTGCTTTGTGCATGCCGAGCCCCACCTCTGTCCGGGGTCTCCCACCTGGGTTTTTGTGTGTAAAATACACATAACATAAAATATACTATCTTAAGCATTTTTAAGTGTACAGCTCAGTATCATTAGGTGCATTCACATTGTTATGCAACCATCGCCACCATCCATCTCCAAAACTATTTTCTTCTTCCTAAGCTGAAACTCTTTCTCCATTAAACACAAACTCACCATACCCCACCCCTAACCCCTGAAAACCACCACTCTACTGTCCGTTTCTATGAATTTGACTATTCTATGTACCTCATATAAGTGGAATCCTACAGTATTTGTCTTTTTTGTAACTGGTTGATTTCACTTAGCATAATGTCCTCAAGGTTCACTCGTTTTGTAGCATGTCTCAGAATTTCCCTTTTTAGGGCTAAATAATATTCCATTGTGTATATGTATGTATATACCATAGTTGGTTTGTCCATTTATCCTTGGGTTTCTTCCACTTTTGGACTATTATAAATAATGCTGATATGAAAATGGCCGTGTAAATGTCTCTTAGAGACCATGGTTCCAGTTCTTTTCGGCCTAGAACCAGAATTGTTTCCTCCATTTTGTTGTGCATCATGGTTAATGGTTTGCATGTCTTCTCTCCTCACCTTCCATGCCAAAACAGCAGCCCCCCTCATGTGGCAAAAACACTTCCTAAAACACAGTCTTTCTCGTTTGGTACACACCTTTGCTCCTGTATGTGGGTGATCTACGTGGCCTGAGGTAAGCACTTAGTAAAGTTGTGCTGATTTGAACTCAGTCCAAGGTGTACACTCTGCCACTGGCCATCCCCCTGGGCTCAAGCTTCTCTCAACCTTAAAAATAAAAGTAAACCAAGATTTGCACATTTTTCTTTATTACCCTGGACATTCTACCCCATTTCTGGTGCTTCCAGATGCAGTTTTTCCCACTTAGCTGGGAACATTCTGTCATTTTGGGCCCTTGGAGTATTGCCAGGTACCTCACTTGCTGAGAAAGCACCCTTTGTGTGGGGTCAGGGTTAAAGGCCCATGGGGTGAAGCTGGGTCATCCCAGAGTGTGATATCAGAGCTGTAAATGCCTTCCCAGGCCAGCTGTGCAGAGGGCAGACACCAATGCGGCCCAAATCCACAGAAACACCCAAGACCAAGTGGGTTGGGAAGGGAAAGACAAGTTGCAGGAGGCTGAGGTTTTTCTAAGCCCTGCACTCGTTTTTCAAGAAAAAAAAACCCATGCCACATGAAACCAGATCATCTAGCCCAATGACCTAGCAATAGACATGGGTTGAAGAGGAAAGGAGAACTCTAACTGCATAGGGAGGAAAGAGGGCACCGGGCTGGGCGTGCGTCAGAGAGCACCAGGAAGGTTGTTTCTAAGGCTGGCCCAACCTCTCCGCTCTTTCACAATGTGACTTTGCCATCCCCCTTCAAGAATCAGTGTCTACGTTTCCTGCCCCCTGAATCTAGGCTGGCCTGAGACTTGCTTTGACCAATAGAAGTCAGTGCAAGGGATGCCTGTGCCAGTTCTGGGCCAGACCTTAAGAGTCCTTGAAGTTTCTGCTCTCACCCCATTTCTGCCCTGAGACTGCCATGTAAGGGAGCCGATCTTGCCTATGAGAGCATAAGAGGTCACATGGAGGGGAACCAAGGAGCCCTGGCCAGAACCAACTGCCTGACTGTGAGCGAGACCAGCTTGGACCCCCCCAACACCACCAACCTTCCAATGAACACAGCTACATGTGTGAGCCCAGCAAAATCAGCAGGAGGGCTAGCCAATCAATTCACCAAATCATGAGAAATAAAAATTCATGGTAGTTTCAAGTCACTGGTTTGGCAAGAGATGTTTGTTACAAAGCAATAGTTAACTAAAGCTGGGTTTACATCCAGGGCTCCACCACTCATTTGTCACATGGCTTTGTGAAGACATTTCTGTTCTCTGGGCTTCTGCTTCCCCTGCAGTAAAATTAAAAGAGTGGGAAAGGGGAGAGCAATAGGAAAATCATGTCAGCTGAATCCCAGCTCTGCCACTTACAAGCTGTGTGACCTTAAAAAGGTTACTTTACCTCTCTGAGTCTGAGTTTCTTCATCTCTCAAATGAGAGAAATAAAACCTGATTGGGTTTCCATGATGAGTCACTGAAATAAAGTGCTTGGCACATAGTTGGTACTCAATAAATAGTACATAGACTTTAGAGCCACCTTATCTAGGTTCAGATCTCGGGAGTGACTTTTTCTAGCTGTGTGATCTTAGGCAAGGGACTTCATATCTGAGCCTCACTTTCCATGTCTGTATGATGGGAGGATGCTAACAGTAGTAACCAGCTCATAGGGTTGTGAGAATTTAAAGAGTTAGTATATGGAAAGTGGTTAGAGTTGTATCTGGCATATAGTATTAAGTATTATCTATGTGGTGTTTTCCAACTTAAAGAGCCCATTCCAACATGTCATCTTCTCAGCCTTCACCAGATCAGTACAGAAGTAAGGAAACATGCCAGAGGGTTTTCCAGGTGACTTATCCAAAGGCACAGAAGTAAAAACAATAGAGGAAAGATTCAAACTCAGGTCTGCAGGACTCCAAGTCCAGATGGGTCAATATAATTCAACCACCACTCACTACTCACCCAGCCTGTTCTGGCTCTGAAGCTACAAGAATGAATGAGACCTTTCCCACACCCTCAAGTCTTCTTGGGAAGGCAGACACATGCAAAATTACAGTGTGATATAGGCTGTACAGAAGGTGGGCACAGCCACAAATTCTGTTGCTGGAAAGCAAAGATCCCCTGAACTGGATCTTAAAATGAAAGTAGGTTTGGGCCACGTGCATTTGAGGGGGAAGGCACAGTGTGCACAGATCTCAGAGTGTGAACTTTCAGCATGTGTGTGGACCTGCTGGAAAGTCTACTGAGAAGACAGTTTTCATTTCCTGATGCAAATGAAATGCCAAGTCAGCTTCCTAGAGATGGCAATGTCCAAGACCCAGGCAGGGCCTCAGGCACCCACTACTTTCTCATTAGCATCTGCCAGCAAAGTCATAGATTCCATCATACCCTTGGAGATACTTTTCCCAGCCTTCCTTGGAGAAGAAATAAAAGGCACCAGCAAGCGGTTCTCTTTCCACTCCCTCTCATTCCACTCTGACCTATACAATCCCAGACCCTGACGTTGGCCAACTGCACACACTTCCAAGTTCCCAAAGCCATCTGGGGCACTGACTAGAAAGGTCTGAACTCAAATAATGAGTTGGCCATTGAACCCTAAATCCTCAAACATTACAAGATTAGTGGATGCTTGAAGTTCACCTTGTCTGATCTGGCTCTGTGCAATGGTAGGAGGTGTAAGGTGGGGGTGGAAGTGGCTCAACCCCAGGTGTGAAAGACCTATGACCCACCCAGTGGCAAGCTAAACTGCAGCGTGTCCCACCTTGAAACAAGCTCTCACTCAGATTTTTTGGCGTTTGAGTCTGGGTGGACGCATAGCTTTAGGAAAGAGCTGCCTCAGACTGCTGAATGGACACCTTTGCCTGCTCCATGAGTCCTTATTGAAGTATGCCCAGATAAATCATGCTTCTTGACAAGCATGCAGCCTATGGGAAAAATCCATCCCGGCTCTTGAATTCTCATTTCTAATAATCCTCAGGAAACTATTGAGAAAATCAAAACACTGTTTCGAAGTGCTCTTCAAGGCTCACACAGTTCAAACAGTTTCCATAAATCCAGAATGCAAAAGGCATTTTTCAAAGCTCTACTGTTCCCCAAATGACAATAATGCCATATTGACTGACTTTCCCGGGAGCTCTGGGAGTTTGGAAAAAACCAGTCAAGCAAGCAAGATTTTAACTAAAAAATAAAAATAAAAAAGTTAGTGAACTTGACAATTTTGTTGAAGTTAGCTGCATTTTCCCATTTTGATGGCACTTTTGCAGGCCTTGAAGCCTCAGGGTGTCAGATAACACCCTGCTCTCCTCAAAGCTCCGCCCCCCAGTCTGCCTTCCACGCAGCCCCCAGGGCCAGCTTTCTAAAATAGAAGTCGGATGTTATGGCTCAAAAGCTTACCGCAGCTTCTGTAGTGTTTTTCTTGAAAGAGATTGTGAGGACCCCCCAGCTTCCACAGCCTCCCCCACCCAGCCTCAGCCAGAGGAGAGTCTGAGAATCATTCTAGCTTGCATTCATTCAACATACATTTATGAAATAGTTATGACATACCAGACCCTGATGATTCAGTAGTTAAAAAAGAAAAATAGCAAAAATCTATGCCCTCATGGAGTTATATTCCAGAGAGGGAGACAGACAAATTGGATAAATAAGTAAAATATATTGTATGTTAGTGATATACCAAATATTCATTTCTGGATTGTGGAAACAAAGTCACACCTACCTCGACCCAAGATACAGAAGCAGGAAGGAGTTCGTCCCTCCTCTTTGACACCCATGGTGCCCTAGAAGCAGACAAGGTGTCCTACCTGACATGGGCTCCAGGATGCCTGTGTTTGTGTATCTTAACCTAATCTGGAGCTGCCTCAGCCTCCCTATGCATCTTGGCTCTAAATTGCCTGCCCTCTTCTTCCCAAGGCCAACACACTACTGGTTCCCAGGAACAAACCACATAACAATAAAAGTCTTGCAGAGAGAATAAGGGAGAGGGTGCCAATGGGTTTCCAAATAATATGGAGGGGCTGGCCCATAGAGAAGGAGAAGACATGGAAATTCTCAGAAGCAGAATCTGAGTAACGCCATCTGGGAGAGCCTGGGTTGGGACTCAGAGAGCGGGTGAGCACAGGGAGTGAGCACAGGCAGGACCCTGGAATCCAGCCAGCCACATTGCTGGCCTAGAGAAATAAGGGAGCTTGCCTGTGGCTGCATAGCTATTAAGTAGCAGAGCTGATATCCAAGTGTAGATCTCCTGGGGAGCACTAGAGTATAAGTGTTAAGAACTTGGGCTTTGGAGGCAGAGAAACCTCAGTTCCAAATTTTATCTTGCCTTTTTCCAGCAGTGTGGCCATGCACATGTTTTCTAAGAGTTCTGAGCTTCAGTTTCCTTGCCTGGAGAATGGGGAAATCCCAAGGAGGTTGTGAGTATTAAGGAAGGTGATGCCTGAGCAGCTCCTGTTATTGCATGAGGCAGGTGGTAGATGCTCAATAATGTCAGTTCTTGTCATTGTTATGCTACACAGACTCGAGAGGCTACACAGAATGATTCATTGTGTGCTTCTTTCTGTCTTTCTTTCTCTCTATCACTGTCTCTGTGTGTCTCTCCTTCTCTCTCTTTCTGTGTTTCTGTGTATCTTGGTGTGTTTTCTCTCAGTCTGTGTGTATTGGGTGACCTCTCACTTCTCTCTCTCTCTCTTTCTCTCTCTCTCTCTCTCTGTGTGTGTGTGTGTGTGTGTGTGTGTGTGTGTGTGTGTGTGTGTGTGTGTGTCTTTGCAAGTGTGTTTCCCTCTTTGCATCTCTGTATGTCCATCTGTGACTATGACTTTGATGCACGTGTCTGCTTCCAAATCCTTTTATCCCTATGCTTGTGCCTCTGCCTCTTTCTCTGTATTTCTTTTCCTTCCTCTGTGTCTCTCTGTTCCCCTCTTTCTTTTTCCCTTTGTCTCTATCTCTCAATCTCTCCATGTGTCTCTGTGCCTGTCTGTCTCTGTCTCTCTCACTCGCTCTTCTCCTCAAAACCAGGAGTGACCCAGAAGACTCTCACAGTTCATTATGGGGGAAACATTGAACAATCGCTCTTTGCTCATGCAAGGAGCTCGACAGCTGGAGCAAACAATGAGAAATTCAGAATTAATTGGGTGCTGATTATTTGCCAGGGAAAAAAAATTGTGAGATATATATGAAACAAAAGAGAACCTAGCAACAGGGAAAACCTCAGCACGTAGCAACAAAAGCAATCCTAATGAAGCATGACAAGGCCAACACGGAGCCGGTAGCCAGCCACTGCATACTGAGAGGAAGGAAAACAAATGTTAGTGCTCCCCAGGGGCCAAAAGAGGCAATTTCGGGGCACTCCCGGCCCCCAACAGCCAAGCGACAGCTTCTCAGAACCTGCATACAAAGGACACCCAGTTTTTCAGATGAAAAAGAGAAGACAAACATAATATGCAGGAGAAACAGCATGCACAAAGGCACAGAGAAGTAAAAGGACACAGTGGATCCAAAGAACGTGAAGAAACCACGACCTAGGTGTTTTTTTAAAACATAGAACTACCATATGACCCAGCAATTTCACTCCTAGGTATTATACTCAAAAGAACTGGAAATGGGGACTCCAACAAATCCTTATACATAGATGTTCATAGCAACACTCCTCGCAACAGCCAAAAGATGGACACAAGTGTCTATCAATGGATGAAATAATAAACGAAGTGTGGTATGCACATAGAGTGGAATATTATACAGCCACAGAGAAGTGTTGATACATGCTGCAACATGAATCAACCTCAAAAACATTATGTTACTTGAAATAAGCCAAACATAAAAAGTCACATATTGTATGATTCCATCTATATGAAATATCTGAAATAGGTAAATCAATAGAGACACAAAACATATTAGTATTTGCCAGGGGCTGAGGAGAGGGAGGAATGGAGGATGACTACTAGCAGGTATGGGGTTTCCTTGTGGGGCAATGAAAATGTCTTGGAAGCAGATATTGGTGATGGTTGCATCACATTGTAAATATGCTAAATGCCACTGAATTGTATATTTTAAAATGGTTATTAGTTAATTTTATGTTATGCAATTTTTACCTCTATAAGATAAAAATAATAAGATAAAACAGAAATAAAAGTAAAGAAACCACAGCTGAGATATAGTCTACAGGTGGGAGTTGGGGCAGGGCCAAATGGCCAGGGACCTTAAATGATGTTGCCTTTGCTTTGTTGATGATGAGGAACTTTTGAGGGCTTTAGCTCAATGTTGGAACATCCAGCCATAAGAGTGACATCATCTCATGTACGATGTCACTTAGGACTATGTCCTGGGGGCTGCAAACAGGAAGGGCCAGGAGGAGTGCAGTCATGGCAGCAAGACCCATCAAGAGATTTATGTCAGATAGGAGTGTTTTAAGGGAGAGTCAAAGAGGTGAGCAGGTAACAGACACAACTGAATGAACTGACACATTCTGGCTTGGACCCAGAAAAACTTTTCGGAAGCTTTGAGAATGCAAGTCCCCTGAGCTACCTGCTTCAAGGGGGCCTTGTAGGCTGTGCACCTTTTCTCCCCAGAGCCCTGGTTCTGGGTTCCTGGGGAAAGATGATTAGGGACCTGAGGCCCCAGGACCCTTTGCCTCAACAGCCAGGCTGCTCTGGGAAAAGCCAGGAGGAGTAGGAGCCAAGGTGCATGTCTCAGCACCATTAGCAGCTCACCCCAGGAGGAGTGTCTATCTCAGAGATTTCTGTTCCCTCTGGTACTAGCTTCCAGGTTCTGCACTTTAAAGATTTGTTTTGACAAGGCCCACCTCAGTCAGAGGCACTGAACATTATCTCCATCTCAGCTGGCTCCTTTCCTTTGCTTCCTTTATACTGATTTTCAGAAACTCCACCCGCCACATTTTGGCTTTGATTATTTTTTCATAAAGGAAAAAGCAAAGCAAGTTGTCAGAGGCAAGGAGCCTACCCATCTGGAGAGTAAAATGGAGAATGGAGGGTGGGCTAACTCTTTCAACATTATAAGACACTGGTACATGCATGGCCTTAATCCATGCATGTCTCCAGCTTTGACCATGAATGGCACTACTAGAGGTGCCTGTCATAGGACAGGCCAAATTTGAGGACCAGAAACAAGTCAGACCTTCTAGCACACCACAGGCAGCTCAGTGGGGGCACCAGGCAAAGGTACAGGCAGGGAGGCAGGGGCATGCGACAGACTGGCTGTGGAGAGGGGCCTGGGACAGGCTGGCAAGGCATTGGAGTATGACAGAGAGGGATCCCAAGGCTGCAAGTTAAGCTCAAAATTGCCAAAATGAACCCATCTATGTGCATCCATCCACAAAGGTATGCATCCATCAATTTATACATCCATTGTCACTTCATCACTCCGTATATGCACCCAATAATTCAGCCATTCTTCTACCAAATCATTTTCTACTCATCCACCCAATTACTATTTACCAAGTGCCCACTCTGTCTGGGACCACTGTTAACTCAATAGGAAACTGTGTTGGAAGATCAAAATAGACTAGGACCATGGGACAAGAAGCCCCTAGGCTCCCATAGAAGCTAAAACACCCAAAATTTGAGATCATAAAAAACATAAGAAAACTGGAGTCATGGAGGAAGTAAAGTCAGATTTCCTCCCGACATAGGGCTACAGTCATAGAGTATGACACATGGAAGACACTTTTGAGAAGTGATACATGAGGTCAGTCCTGGAACAGGGGATAAAAACTTTAAAATTCCTGTGGCTAAGCCCAAGATTGACCCTGGAACCCTCAGAGGAACAGAGTGTGCAGGTGGGGTGAGGCCTGAGCCCCAGTTGAGAAGTTGTAAGACTTCAGGACAAGGCAGAGGTAGGGACTTGGCTAAGAGGTCCAAGACTTGGGGTACCCTTCAGCTTAAGCTTCAGACAACTCTGAGCTTCCTCCCCTGGCCAGCATCACTGTTGTAGCAGGGACGAGCTCTGATTCAGATGCCATTCATGTGTTTTACCTGTAAGGCCTCTTCTTACTCACGCTAGAGGCAGGGATGACCAAAAGCCATGCCAGGGTCTAGGCCTCAGTTTGCTCAAGATTCAGTAAGTTAAAAACCAAGAGAATTCAGGGTGGTCCTTGCTGATTTAAATCTGTCATTGACCTCAATATCCAAAGGGAAATTTTCTTCCTGAAGTGATGCGATGATTAGGAGAAGAAGGGCAATTCTCCGAGTTCCTAAGTGTGCTCCAAATTTGGTTAAGAGTTCACAGCAACTTGCCAGCGTATTTGAGGAGAAATAGTGACAAGTATCAGAGCCTCCCTGTGGTACAGTATTTGATGGGCAGGACTTGAGCTCAGAAGAATTAAACCATATAATCTCAAGTCCATTATAAATTTTATATTTGTTTCCATGGTTCCCTGGATGCTCACTGAAACCCAGGGCCATTTGAGGGAATGGAAGCTTGTATAGGTTATGTGACTTGCCCAAAGCCATTTAGTTATTAGTGACCCAACCAAATGGAGACTCAGGTCTCCCCACTCCAACCTCGCTGCTCTGACCACTGCATCATGCCACCTCCTGGGGACAGATAAGAGCAGAGAGAGCAGGCAGCACTCTAGTTTCTAAAAGGAGCCCAGGAGAGCGGAGCTGGGAGGGCAAGGACACCAAACCTACTTGTGGAGCCAAGACGACCCCACTGTGCAAGGAAAGACTGGGGCCAAGAGCCAAGTGGGTGGTGACAACTCTGCCTCAGGCTTGAACAAACCAGCAGTCACCATCTGGAAGGCTCCCTGGGTGATCTATTCAACTACTAATTTAGAGATTTATCCATTAGAGATTGAGATTTGCCAACATTTTTTCTTTGGTTTCATGTATGAATTCTATTCCTTCTTTCATCTCAAGAATATTTGATCCCCTTCTTTGTCGCCCATATTTTGTCACCATAAGACTAAGCACACGGTAGGCATTCAATACCCACCTGTGAATGTCACCTCTTGCATGGTCTTTGAATCCAGTCATCAAATAGAACACTGGTGGGTACACCCTAACTTTCTCTCAGCTTAGCAACTGCAGCAAAAAGAAAACTTCCCTTTTCTAACAGGACTGAGTCTCATCGAACCTACTGGGATCACCTGCCAATTCCTGAGCCACTCATTGTGGCCGCAGTGGTGTGAAGGTGATGACTGGCAGGGGCTGAGCCCCAAGGCTGTCCCTGAAAGTGAAAGAATATGTCATCCTAACCACTGGACTGAGAAGCAGGATAGGATGTTGTGGCAAAAGAAAGAAGAGTGAATACAGGTAAAACTACCAGCTCTGCCTCATAGAGGGGCACAGCTTCAGGGTCCTGACCAAGCATCAGGAGCATAGTAGGGATGAGGCCTCTGCTGTCCTCTGGTATGGTTCTGATGGAGCCCCGTGAGCTCTGCCCTCACTGGGTTCAACCAGCCCAGCATATGACTCAAATGTAGCCCTAGGCTCACTTAGGACCAAGAAAGACAGAGGCAGAGAGAAGAGTTCCCAGTCCAGACCCTTGTCGTGCTCTTTGAACAAAGTCTTAGGCCCCACACAGGTCACCAGCTCACTCTCCACCAGCCAGGAGGGCTGACCACTGCTGACAGTCAAAGGGAAATAGCCCTCTCCTTCCCAAAGAGAAGGAGATGTTGCAATTCTGAAAGTCTCAGCGAAGCTGTAGGAAAAGGTCACAGTGGAATAAATTATGGAGATTAAAAGAATGCCCAGATCTATGGAGGTTAGGCCTGCACCACAGCCCCTCGGTATTCTCTTTAATCATCAGTCTCTAATTCTGGGACATAAAATTACAAGTTCATTGATAATGATCAGTGATTTCCCAGAGAAAGCCCAGTCCTAATTAAGAGCAGGAGAAGCTGACACTGCTTTTCAACTTCCCATGGTCCAGCCAGGAAATTACCTGGTTCTGCAGAGCAAATAACAGCAGTGGGCACTCAGGGGGCCCGGGCTACCTGATGAACGTGCACTTGGCTGAATTAACATACAGAGAGAGTCATTTCAAGTGTTCTCAGTTTGCTGGTAATTGGGGCATTGACGGATGCAGGGAGAAAGCAGCTGAGCTGGTGCATGAACACAGAGCTGCACTGTCTGCTCTTACATGAAGAAAGATTGTGGACAAGAGTCTCAGACAATAACCCTCCTGGTAGCTGCCTAGGGGTCAGAGATCAAGGGTCAGTATGTGGTCAGAGTCTCAGTATTTGATGACAGTCAGAGCTCAGCTGGTGGTCAGGGTGTAATCAGGGTTAGGGGTCAGTGTGTGGCCAGTGAGAAGTGGGACCAAGTTGTCCTGCGCCTGGGGTGAAGGACTGAGGCTCTGTCTGTTTATCCCATCTTATTTCCTATACCTCCCTGCCTCCCTTCTCATGCTCCCTGGAAGATCTCTTGCCTGTTTTTCATCCCTTGTTGCATCTTCTTTCTCTAACTCCAGATACAAAGTAAGAGGAGTTCGACCTCAGTAATGAGGTAAGATTGACCTCACAACTTTTGACTGTATAAAAGGACCTCCTGAGGAACTTTGAGGCAGAGGCTCAAACTACATGAGTGCTATGGTATCCTCCAGACATGTTGTGATCCTCCTTGGAGTCAGCACCCAAAAATGACAGGAGGCATGTTGTGTTGTTCACAATGGGGAAATCTCTATAGCCCTGAGCACAGGCTCCCAGCAGGGCTCTTGCCTCCCAATGCTCCTCATCAAAGCACTGATCAGTTTAGCAGAGCAGCCATCTGATCACACTGGTGGTTCAGCTGAATTAAATGATGGTCTCTTCCCATGTCACCCCATGGTAGTCTTCCCAGGATGGCTCCAGGGATTCTTTCCAGGAATAGGGCCCTGGGAATTCCAACCAGACAGATGCTAGGGAAGAAGTTGATGCTTTGCTCAGCACTATCAACACACAGTTTCTAGTGATTTATGTCTTGGGAGGCCAACCTGGAAGTGAACAGGCACCACTTGAATTCTGCCCTCCCAGTGGGATGACCAACCCTCCTGGTTTACCTGGGACTTAGGGGCTCCCAGGAAATGAGATTTTCAGTGCTAACACAGGGAGAGTGCCAGGCAAATCGGAATGGATTCCTGGGAAGGTTGTCTCATCTCATCCTGGGAACCAGAGCCACCCTGGTCCTCTCAAACCCAAACTGTAGATGACGGGGAGACTGGCCAAGCCGTATGTTCAAATTTGGAAAGAGGGGAGAATAGAGGGGCAAAAATCAGAATTTAGATCTTTGAAGGTATGTAAATGGCCAGGTAGGCATGGAGGCAGTTCTTATATTTAGACCCAGATGGTAGTCAGGGTCCTTTCCAGCTTGGTTTTCATTTGAAAATATGACTGATCTTAGAAATACCAGCTCAGTAATAATTCTGGCAGCTTGGGCCTCTTGTCAGGAAACTGGTATTCTCTTCTAATAAAAGTAAATAATAACAATTGTCATTGTTATTTTAACAACAGTTAAAATATATTAAAGCTTACTAGCCACAGTCTTAGTCAGCTCAGGCTTCCATAAAAAAAATACTATAGACCAAGTAGCTTCAACAGCAGAATTTATTTCTCACAGTTCTGGAAGCTGGGAAGTCCAAGATCAAGGTGTCAGCCAATTTGGTTCCTGGTGAGAGTTTTCTTTCTGGCTTGCAGATGGCCACCTTCCACTAGGTCCTAACGTGGCTTTTCCTTATTGTGTGTATAGTAGGAAGTGGGTGTTGGGTGGAGAAAAGCAACCAAGCTCTCTGGTGTCTCTTCTTATAAGGGCACTAATCCCATTATGAAGGTATCATTCCTTTGACCTAATCTAAAGCTAATTACCTCCCAAATGCCCATCTCCAAACACCTGGGAAGTTAGGGCTGCATATATGAATTTTAGGGGAACACAATTAAGTCCACAGCACCTGCCGGGCATATAATAAGCATTCTGCATGCAACGTAACTTTTAATCCTCACAAACCCCTAATCATAAAAGTACTATTATTATCCCCATTTTACAAATAACTGGAGAACACAGACTTCACCAGATGCATACTATAAGAGATGCCCCATTTTCAGCCTAAGTTAGACTCAGCCTAGAACTTAGTCATATGTGGGCCAGTATGTTTACATAAGGGATGGAGGAGCTTCCTGTGGAAGAACTTACTCTGGCAAAGGAGAACCAGACCCCCATGCTTAATTCAAGCACCAAGAGTCTGGGCTTGAAAGGAGTAATTCTGAGAATGAGTCATGTCATTCATCAACTCTGTGACATAAGGAGAAAGAGATGAAAATGAAAAGAAGCAAACACTGAAAGAACTTCTTACAGCCATTTCTGGGGATATCAAAGCCTAGCAGTGGACCCAGTACCCTTGGTAGCATGAGGAGGAAGGACCATGCCCTCAGTACTATCTTCAGCACCTCATACTGGCAGTCCTGATCTAGACTACACAGGCATCTGCAGCACTGCTACCACTTCTAGGTAACAGTCATGAGACATCATCACAGTGAGCTACACAGGAGAGAGAGAGAGAAATATGGCTCCACAGGGTACCTGAGAGAACTCAGTGCAGAGTACCCTCCCTGGGCCCTCACAGAATTCTCTAGGAGGAACTGAGCCCGGGCCCACTGGGGTTCCTGCACCATAAGTGGGAACTGATTCTTATACCTTCTGCCTAACATTACCCAACAAACATGAGTTACATTTCCATTGTTTTCTTGCTTTTAAACACACACATTGTACTAGTCAGCTCAGGCTGCCATGAACAAAATACCATAGAGGTTGGGTGGCTTAAACAACAGACATTTATTTCTCACAGTTCTGAAGGCTGGGAAGTCCAAGATCAAGGCGCTGGCTGATTCAATTTTTGTTGAGAGCTCTTTTCCTGACTTGCTGTATTCTTATATGGTAGAGAGAGAGCTTTGGTGTCTCTTCCTCTTCTTATAAAGATACCAGGCCTATTGGCTTAGGGTCCCACCCTTTTGAGCTATTGAACCCTTGTCACTTCTTTAAAGGCCCTGTCTCCAAATACAGTCACATTGGGGGTTAAGGCTTCATTATATGTATTTCAGGAGAGATACAAACATTCAATCCATAACACACACACACACACACACACACACACACACACACACACACACACACATCTCCCATGGAGACCTAAGAACAAGGCCAGGCAGGTCTTACTGTTCACATTTTGGACGAGTCAACTGAGGTTCAGAGAGGTTCAGTAACTTACCCAAGGTCATTAAAAACTATGTGTTTATCTTTGTAAAACATTTTCTTATTAGTTCTAAATCATCTATTTGTGGAACCCATCATACCTTGCCCTGCTGCATTCACCTGAGGATTCAGCTTCCCCGGGTGCTGCCCTCAGCATGAAGGATGGGAACTGGAGGATAAATAACAGCAACCTTGCCTCTCTGATACATAACTTTAAATGTATGTTCTACAGTCTCCCAGAGCTGCCCAGCAAGACCAAGCCACAATTGTCCATGGTGCTAACCTGCGGGATAACAAACACAGTTTGTCTCCCTTCCTACCCCGTCTCACCTCCCCGCCCCCACCTGAGATCACCCCCACATAAACTATTTGCACTTACATCTTTGTCTCAGCATCTGCTTCTAGGGAAACACAACCAAAGAAGATGTTTTTGGACTAAATTTGAAAATTATGAAAACCATACTCAGGTCCACTCAACAAATATTTTGAATGGCTATTGCATGCCAGGTGCTCTGCTAGGAACTGAAAATTAATGATAAGCAAAATAGACTATCTCTGACCTCATAAAGTTTATCTCTAGAAGAAATAAAAATATAAATAGCCATGTTGCTTTTCCCCAAATATATTTCCAATTTTGCAAGTCCTTGCAATTATATGCATATATAGTTACTAAGTCTGTACTAAGCCATAGTTTTGAATCCAGATTTTTTCCCATAATATTATGAGTATTTTTCCATATCTCGAGTCTTTAAAAACATGAGTTTTAATGGCCATGAAATATTCCCTCATTTGTACTAGCATTTATTTAACCATTCTCCAATTGTTTTCAATGTTCCATGATTACAGATAATACTATGATAAACCTTAAACAGATTTTAGGCATGCTGTGATATAATCATATTAGCATTTTAGAAAAACTACCCTGGAAGCTCTGTAGAGGCAGATTTGAGGAAGATAGAAACAGGGAGACCAGTTGGAGCCAATTGGAATATTCCAGGTCAGAGATGATAAAGGCTACTTCTGAGTATTGGTGGTAGAGATGAAGCAAGTGGAGAAGTGGGGATTAGAAAGACAGGACTGGGCACATTAGCAGCTCCTCCACTTCCATTTACAATGTCTTGTAATCAATTTAGTGCTTACATGTTCTTTAATTGACTCCCTACTTAATTGTTCGTCCTTCAGGGAGAAGCCTATCTTGTCCTCCAGAGCCCCTGTCAGATCTAATACAGATCTAGACACATATTACTGGGATGATATGCCCTCTTTTTGATAGAAATAATTCTGGGGACATAGTTATGCTTCTTAAACTAGCCTTTAGTTAACAGAAATGATGCAAAGTTCACCAAGGCACATACTTCCATGAGTAAGAAACATCCAAGGAAAACTTATAAGGCTTGCAGAGCTGGACATTTGAGCAGGAAAAACTTGATCATTGATTAGACTCAAGATATATCAATCATCTCTGACCTGACAATAAGCCTTGATCTGGAGGACACCCTGGGAGTCAGCAATAGGAATTTGGAAAGAGATGCTCCTGGGGCTGCTATCGTGCCTACTGATTTCAAGATAGTAAGAGTAGGCCAGGGCAAAAGCAGGCTCTCCAGAGCCTTTCTTCAGGCTGGAAAAGGCAAGAGAGGTGACTGTGAGCTTAAGATAAGTATATAAAACCCAGAAGGAAAAGAGATTTCCTCCCCAAGAGAGACCAAGAACTAAAGGGATTTGCCAAGGGTATGAAGTAGCAGTAACATGAAAGTCCAGTGAGGTCCAGAACAGCCCAAGAACACCATTCATTTCCTGAGCACCAAGTACGCCAGCCCTGTGTTGGGTGCTTAAGACATAGTGTTGAGCAATAAAGCATGAACCTTTTCTCATGGAGTTTACAATTTACTAGGAGCAGGCTAACATGGATGAAGGAGACTGGGTGCCAGGTACCTCCCTATAAATAATTCCACTTCACTTTCTAACAACCATCCTGTGAAACAGTTACTGTGGTGGTTCCCATTTTACAGGTGCAAGTAAAATCCCAGAGAGGTTAACAAGCCAAATATCACAACTGGTGAGTAATAGGGTTAGGATTTGAACCAAGATATAGCTAACTCTGGAGTTCTCTCCTGCCTTTAGCTAGAACAGTGGTTCTCAACTGAAGGTGACGTCTTTTCCCAGGACAGATTTGGCCATGTCTGGAGACATTTTTGGTTGTCTCAACTGGGTGAGGTGTGCTACTGGCATTTAGTGGGTGAAGCCCAGAGATGCCGTCGAACATCTGACAATGGACAAGACAGCCCCTCACAACAAAGAACTATCAGGCCCAAGTTGTCAGTGGTGCTGGGTTGTCATGGGTACCATAATCCCCCATAAGCATGGGCTCGGTTCTCCCTGAAAACTCAGGATTTGTTTGAATGCACAGCCAGTCTGACCAAGGAAGCCAGCTCCAGGCCCCAGGTGTGGGTGGCCCTGGCAGCCCCCACAGAGGACCAGCCCCAAAACACAGGGAGGACAACGATGGATAAATGTCCCCAATTGCCAGATAAATGGTGCCTGCTGGAGGAATAAGAGGCAAGGTAAAGAGCTCCCAGAGCAGCTACCCCCCAACCCTCCCTCAAGATGTTTGTCCTCGATGGCATATTCATCAGTTCCTTGAAAGACACAAACACAAATAGTTCTTGGAGCCGCTCGCTCTCCCTGGACAGCACTGAACTAATATTTGTTTTAGCAAATGGCTGAGCTGTTCATCTTCTCTGGCAAAGGGGATTTGTTTTCCTCTCAGGAAATCACTGGGATTCTAAGTTGGAGAAGTCTACAAAAGGAGGGCCAGAATTTTCTTTCAGGCTTAATGCTCAGGGAAGCATGCTCCATGATAAAGAGACGGGAGCAGAGGGAAGTGGAGACAACATTAGCTGTGGTCCTACTGTGTGCCAGGTTTTATATGCTCATTTCACTCACAAATGCCCTGAATGGAATGAAATTGATTTTGGGGAGGCGGTGGAGGGGTCTCATTTTACAGAGAAGAAAACTTAAACTCAGAGAAGTTAGATAACTTGTCCAAGACCGGACAGCTGGTGAGGGAAACCGATGAGATTTGAATACTCATGTGCATGTGATCCAAAGTCCCTACAGGTGTAGGTCAATGCTGCTACAGCAGTGGAGCCTTGTCAGCAGAGGAGAACCTCAAGCACCTCCCTGATAGGACAGAGAAGAATCGTGCAGGGAACAGGGACTAGGGATCCAGTCAGCAAAAAGCTTTTCTGACCTTAATCCTGTCAGGAATCTTTATGTTGCAAGTTAAGAAACCCAACTCAAACTGGTTTAAAAATATAAGGATTTAACTACTCAAGAGTTGGAAGTTCATGAGGTAAGGCAGACTTCAGAGTTGTTTAGATTCAGTGGCTAAACAATGTCATCAAGGACCTGGTACTTGCTGTTCCTCCTCTCTGCTTTCTTTAGTGTCAGCTTTCCTCAGGGTGGCAAAATGGCTGCTGCAGTTCCAGATATCCCTTCTATATCCCACCATCCGGAGAGAAGAGGGTTAGCCTTCAGTAGATCTCTCAAGCCAGTAAGAAACCTTCTTTTCCATAACCCCCTGGGAAGCTTCTCACATCTTGATGGCCGAATTTCAGTCACATCTCTGAGCTAATCCCTTTGGCCAGGGGAAGGCCTTGCACTGACTGGCTTAAGCCTGGGCTAACTGAACACTACACACTGTAGCAAGAGGTTTGAGATTAGGAACCTGACTTAGTAAAAAGAAATCAGAATCAACTTTTGGAACTAGAGTTAAGTCAATGTTCTAAAAACGACATGGTCATTGCACATAGCCATTTCATTCATGGGTGAGAGATGGAGAAAATTTAGAGGAGGAAACCAGCAGATCTACCACAGAAGCAAACAGATCGGTTTCTGTTTAAAATCATCCTGGAGGTCAGGAGATTGGAAAACATGGCTCTGACATGAAGCTTCCTTGAGAGAGTCAACTCAGTCAGCCAGTACAGCTGCATGTAATGAGAGGCACAGTGAGGACAGAGAGGTACAGAAGCCTCTGGATATTCAGACAGCTCTGGGGAGGTCACTACCTACATGAGATAAGGGCAAGACCCCTTTAAGATAAGGATGTGGAATGATCCAGCACACAGAGAGAATGAGGGTCTAGATGCAGTGGTGTTTCTTTGAGGAAAGGCAGAGGGACTTTTGTGAATGAATGATTCCTGTAAGCCATATTATCTATTTCTATAAACCTGTCAGCTCCAAGAGAGCAAGGACTAAGTTTTTCATCTCTATTCCTAGAATTCAGTATATAACCTGATTTGTAACAGGCACTCAGCAAATGTATTGACTTAATTAACATAACTAAGAAGGTGTTTCGATATATATATACAATTTATCCTTTGATGAGAGTGAATATGCTTTCTTCTCAGGCACACATGCAATATTCACAAAAATTGAGCATATATTAAATCACAAAGAAAATATCAGTAAGTTCCTTCAAGTAGAAATATTATTAACAACACTTTCTGATCACAGTGCAATAAAATTAGAAATTAGAAAAAAAAATTTTAGAAAGACTTTTCCATCTAAAATTTTAAAACCTTCTTATTAGTTATCTGTTGCTGCATAAAAGGTGTCCTAGAAGTTGGCAGTTCAAAACAACAAACATTTATTATCTCACAACATACATACGTTTCCTAGCTCCATCTGCAGAGAGGCCCTATAAGAAATAACATTCTAGGATCAATAAGCACAACTAGAAACAACTAGAAATCAGATTTTGGCTTCTAAGTACCTTTCTCTATTAAATGGAACCAAAACTCCTTTTCTTCTTCTTCTTCTTCTTCTTCTTCTTCTTCTTCTTCTTCTTCTTCTTCTTCTTCTTCTTCTTCTTCTTCTTCTTCTTCTTCTTCTTCTTCTTCTTCTATCAAAGGTTTTGGTTTTTAATATGTACAAGATGATTTAATATACTGATACATTGTGAAATGATTATCCCAATCAAGTTAATTAACACATACATCACCTCACATAGTTATCATTTGTGTATACATGTGACAAGAACACTGAAGATCTATTTCCTTAGAATATTTCATCATTAACTATAGTCACCATATTGTATAGTATATTCCCAGAATGTACTCATTTTATGACAAAAAGTTTGTACTCTTTGACAAACATCTCATTTCCTCCAACCTCCCAGCCCCTAGATTCCACATATAAGTGAGATCATACAGTATTTATCTTTCTATGTCTGGCTTATTTCAATTAGCATAATGTCTTCTAGGAAACCATGACTCTTTGAAGAATGGCTGATTCTGACACTGGGCTGGGAAAGTACAGGATGATCCTGGGACATCTTATGGTACTAGAATGTAAGAAAATGCTCAAAAACTGATGGGGTACATATAGGACATAAGTGCTAACTTGTAGAGGTTCACAATGGTCTAATATAAGACAATGGTCTAATATAAGACAATTCATTATAAATAATAATTATAATGAATTATAATCTATAGAATAAAATAAGTGTCTATGAGCCAATACTAATACAAATAAAACATGAATGAATGAATGAATGAATGAATGAACAAGAAGGGAAATCCATTTCTTAAAATGGAATTCCAACTAATAAAAATAGAAGGAAGGATGAAAATAGAAAATAACCATCTGGCAAACACCATAGTAATAAATTTTCAATAAAAAACCATTCAAGAACAGATCTTTGGAAATATGGTGGAGTGAGAGATGTCCCCAGATCTCTCCCCTTGAAATAACAATAAGCTGAACATCTAAAACTCAACAAAAACGCCCAAACTGCACACCAGCACCTCTGAGCGTGGGACCTGGGCAATACTGAAGGCGAGGAAAAGGAGCAGGGACTAGAAAGCATTTTTAGACAAATAGTTGATAAAAATTTCCCAAACCTAAGAAATGAACTGGAGCTTGAAATTCAAGAAGTCAAAAGAACACCCAATTATCTCAACCCCAAAAGGCCTTCACCAAGACACATCGAATTAAAATTATCAAAAATCAATGACAAAGAAATCTCAGGGCAGCCAGGGAGAAGAAAACGGTAACTTATAAAGGAAAACCCATTAAATTATCCTCGGACTTCACAGTACAGACTTTACAAGCCAGAAAAAAGTGGAATCAAATACTCAAAATATTAAATGAAAGGAACTACCAGCCAAAACTAATGTATCCAGCCAAGCTCTCCTTCAGATATGAAGGAGAAATTAAGATTTTCCAGTACTTCAAAAATTGAGGGAATTCTCCACTATGACCCCTGCACTACAGGAAATACTGAAAGGGGTCAGCTCACCTAAAACAAAATAATTAAACTAAAAAAAAAATACATAATTAGGAGTAAATTGACTATCAGGCAAATAGAAGCAGAGGAGCGCAACCCTTACTAAGAACAGGGCATTTTAAGCTTCAATAATAAGAAGAGAATTGCTATAGCAAAATAGTAATGAATGTTCAGCATACATAGGAACAAATTGAGACAACAATGACTGAAAAAGGGAGAATTCAAAGATCCAAACTCACAAAGGGGAAAAGAGATAAGGCACACTCAGAAGAAAATGGACGACTGTGTATATATAACTATCCTTTTCATATTCATAATGGTAACCACACAACAAAGATTCTGAACTAAAGTACATAATATAAAACAAGAAGAACCAGAGGGAAAACCCACAAAAGCCAACCAAAATAAAGAAAACAGAAACATAAGGACAAGGAAGCAATGGAAACACCAAGCTACCAGAAAGCAAAAGATAAAATGGCTATAAGAAGACCTCATATTTCAATAATCACCCTAAATGTAAATGAACTGAGCTCACCAATAAAAAAGCACAGAGTTGCAGAATGGATCAAAAACAAAACCCAACCATATGATGCCTCCAGGAGACACAACTCAGCTCCAAAGACGAATATAGACTCAAAGTGAAAGAGTGAAAAATGATATTCCAAGCAAATGGCATTCAGAGAAAAGCAGAAGTAGTGGTACTAATATTGGACGAAATAGATTTCAAAATAAAAAAGGTAAAGAAAGATACTGAGGGACACATCATAATGATAAAGGGAATCATGCACCAAGAAGACATAACACTTATTAAGATCTATGCTCCCAATCAGGGAGCTCCGAAATATGTAAAGCAATTACTAACAGAACTAAAGGGAGAAACAGATCAAAACACTATCATTGTAGGGGACCTAAATACCCCACTGTCAGATATGAACAGATCATTCAAACAGAAAATCAATAAGGAAATAATATCCTTAAGTGACACATTAGACCAACTGGACATAATTGACATTTACAGAGCCTTCCATCCCAAAACAGCTGCTTATACATTCTTCTCTATGCACATGGAACATTCTCCAGAATGGACCACATACTAGGACACAGAGATAGCCTCAACAAATATAAGAAGGTTGAAATCATACCAACCATATTCTCTGATCGTAATGCTTTGAAACTAGAAATCAGCTGCAGAAAGAAAGAAGGAAGAACCACAAATACATGGAGATTAAACAACATGCTACCAAAAATAACCGAGTCAGAGAACAAATAAAAAGAGAGATCAAGAAATACATAGAAACAAATGACATTGATAGAACAACATATCAAAACTTTTGGGACACAGCAAAAGCGGTCATAAGAGGAAAGTTCACATCATTACAGGCCAATCTCCAAAAACAAGAATGAGCCCCAATAAACAACCTAACGCTTCATCTTAAAAAACTAGAACAAAAAAAAGAAGAAAGATTAAGCCTAAGTCAGCAGAAGGAAAGAAATAATCAAAATTACAGTAGAAATAAATGAAATTGAAAACAAAAAAAATAGAAAAATAAATGCAACAAAGAGCTGGATCTTTGAGAAGATTAATAAAATTGACAAACTCCTGGCTAGACTCATTAAAGAAAAAAGAGGAAGGACATAAATAAACAAAATCAGGGTCGAAAGAGAAGAAATTATGACTGATAGTGCAGAAATATAAAGGATCATACAAGAATACTATGAAAATGTATATAACACCAAATATAGTAACCTAGAAGAAATGCACCAGTACTTAGAAAAATACAACCTTCCTAGACTGAATCAAGAAGAACTGAAAAATCTAAATAGACAGATCAGTAGTATGGAAATCGAAACAATCATCAAAAACCTACCAACAAGTAAAAGTCCAAGACTAGATGACTTCACTAGTGAATTCTACCAAACATTCAAAGATTTAATACCTATTCTCCTTAAACTCTTCCAAAAAATCGAAGAGGAGGCAAAACTTTCCAACTCATTTTATGAGACCAATATTACCCTGGTACCAAAACCTGGTAGAGATAACACACAAAAATAAACTACAGATTGATATCTCTCATGAACACAGATGCAAAAATCCTAAATAAAATACTAGCGAACCGAACACAGCAACACATTAAAAAGATTATACATTACAATGTAGTGGGCTTCATCCCAGAGGCACAGGGATATTTTGACAATGCAAACAGATTAATGTGATACACCACATAAACAAATTAAAAAATAAGAATCATATCATCATATCAATAGATGCAGAAAAAGCCTTTGACAAGATATAGCATCGACTTATGATCAAAACATTTAACAAAATTGGTATAGAAGGAAAGTACTTTAGCATGATAAAGACCATCTATGACAAACCCTCAGTCAACATTATACTTAATGGTGAAAAACTAAAAACCATCCCTCTAAGATCAGAAACAAGGCAAGGCTGTGTCCACTATCGCCACTGTTATTCAATATAACATTGGAGGTCCTAGAGAGTGCAATCAAACAAGAGAAAGATATAAAAAGCATCCAA
Organism: Pteropus alecto; assembly: GCF_000325575.1. Classification (NCBI taxonomy): domain Eukaryota; kingdom Metazoa; phylum Chordata; class Mammalia; order Chiroptera; family Pteropodidae; genus Pteropus; species Pteropus alecto. The sequence continues at coordinate 2,004,945 of NW_006442497.1, forward strand.
ATAGGAAACAAAGAACTCAAACTGTCACTATTTATGATTACATGATTCTCTATGTAGAAAACCCTAAAGACTCCACAAGAACACTACTAGAAACGATAAGCAAATACAGTAGTAAAGTCTCTGGATACAAAATCAACGTTCAAAAAACCATAGCATATCTATACTCTAATAATGAAATGTCAGAAAAAGAAGTGGAAAAAATAATTTCTTTTGCAATTGGAATAAAAAGAATAAAATACCTAGGAATAAAT
>NW_006442497.1:2005474-2008208 GCF_000325575.1 Pteropus alecto
AATAAAAGAGATTACTGGCATAGGTAATCCAGGAATCATTCATATCCTGTATCAAATCTAAATATAATATCTATAGATTTCCTTCTTAAATGTTTTACAGAGCTAATATTGGTCATATTTCCTGGGCCTACAGCACCTAAACAAGTGAAGAAAGTGGTCCTTTAATCTGCTGCATACAAACCATACTAGAATTAAAAACTGAAGATGTGTTTCTAAAGTGGGGACAATCACATCAACAAGGTAAAGAGACAACCATCCAAATGGGAGAATATATTTGCAAGCAATACCTCCAATAAGGGTCTAATATCCAAAATATACAAAGAATTCATACAACTCAATAACAACAACAACAACAAAAAACAAACGATTCAATCAAAAAATGGGCAGAGGACCTCAGCACACATTTCTCCCTAAAAGATAAACAGATGGCCAACAAATATTTGAAAAGATGCTCAGCATCACTAGCTATTAGGGAAATGCAAATCAAAACCACAATAGGATACCATCTCACATCTGTTAGAATAGCTATAATCAACAGGACAAGTAATAATAAATGTTGAAGAGGATGCAGAGAAAAAGGAACCCTCATACACTGCTGGTGAGACTGCAAATTGGTACAGTATGGAGGTTCCTCAAAAAACTAGGAATTGATCTACCATATGATCTAGCAATCCCTCTACTGGATATTTACCCCCAAAGACTTGAAAACCCATATTCGTAAAGATATTTGCACACCGATGTTCATAGCAGCATTATTCACAGTGGCCAGGACATGGAAACAACCGAAGTACCCTACGATAGGTGATTGGCTAAAGTTGTGGTACATATATACAATGGAATATTACTCAGCCATAAGAAGAGATGAAATGCTGCCATTTGCAACAACATGGATGAACCTCGAGATAATCATGCTAAGTGAAATAAGCCAGACAGAAAAAGTTGAAAATCACATGATATTACTTATATGTGGGATATAAACCTAAAAGCAACAAATGAACAAGAGAAACAAACAGAGACTCATGGACATGGACTATAGACTAGTAGTTACCAGAGGGCAGGGAATGAGGTAGGAGAGGGGAGGTAGATAGTCAAAGGGAGTCAAATATTGGGGGGTCGGGGGAATGCGAAGTGGGTAAACGGGATCAAATATATGGTAGCTGAAGGAAATTGGACTTTGGGTGGTAAATGCAATAGAACGTATAGATGTCAAATTATAATATATACCTGAAAATTATATAATTGTATTAACTAATGTTACCCCAATAAACTTAATTTAAAAAAATCATTCAAAGATGCTAAAATTAGTGGGCAAAAATGTGATGAGAAGCAGGTTATTTACATAGTTTCAAAGTAGCCTCTCAAAGGATACTTATTAAGCATAAAGGGGAACATGACAACTACATCACAGAAACCCAGAAGATGCTACCTGAACCAAGTGGTCAAAGTTAACATCAGCAGGGAGTGATGGGATTTCTCAGCATCACCTGCTTCCTAATAGGAAGCACTGCGAAGGACACAATATCACTTCTGTGGTATTCTTGCCAAAAATATATAATCTGAATTAATCATGAGAAAACATCAAATAAATTCAAATCAAAGAACGTTCTATAAAAACATCTCACTGGCACTCTTTATCAAAGACAAATAGACTAATTAAAAGAGACATGACAACTAGGTGCGACATGTGATCCTAGTTGGATCTTGGACCACACCAAAGACAATTGGGGAAATTTGAATAAGGTCTGCAGTTTAAATAATAACACCGTATCAATGTTAATTACTTGATTTTTATAATTGTACTGTGGTTGTGTATGATGTTAACACTTGGGAAATCTGGGTGAAAGGTTCATGGAAATATTTGGTACTACTTTTGCAGTATTTTGTAAGTCTGAAATTGTTCCAAAATGAAAAGGCTTTTGAAATTTAAATAGAAACTACCCCCCAAAAAGATTAGGAATGTTTAATATTCAAATTTAAGTAGTTTGCTATTCAGAGCTGCAAGCTCTCAAACCTTTAGTAAAATGCCATGGCACCCAGTTCCTGGGCTTGTAGCCCTTTAGGGGAACCACGTTTGGTCCGACTAATAGTCATGAGAGTGAAATGGAGAGTCAGGACAGGAGAAATGCAAGATGTTGGAAAATTCCCAGAGATCTGGGAATATGACGCTGGGTTTCCCACCATATGTAGACTAGAGACTGAGACTCCCCCCACCACTCTGACAAAGGACAGAGTAATCCCATGGGAATGTAGATCATAGGTAGACTCAGATGATGAGCACTTGATAACATAAAGAATCAGTAGGACATAGTAAATGAAGAAAAACCTAATCAAACTATCTCCTTCACCAGTTACCAGGAGACTCAGCAGGGCTGATTTAGGCAGGACTGCCAATCATACAGAGAAGAAGCTAATTCAGCTATTGTTGAACCCCTACTATGAGTCACTCACTAAAAAATAGAGAGAGAAGTAGGAAATTGGCAGGAAATGAGTCAGAAGAGGAGAGAAGCCATGTGCCCTAGGATTCAGCAGAGAGGGGATTCACTGCAGGATCAAGGGTGGACTGAGAGGGGAAAGAGAAGTAAGGAAAGATGTGAAGAAGAAGCATTAGTTCTAGGCCTTGAAGAAGATTCTGACAGATGGAAGGAAATGGTAAGATGGTCACTTTAGGCTCAAGGGAGAGAAAATATACACACACACATTCCTAAAAAAATAGCATGCCTTTCTCTCTCTCTCT
>NW_006442497.1:2008245-2018666 GCF_000325575.1 Pteropus alecto
CTCTCTCTCTCTCTTTCTCTCCTCTCCTCTTTCTTTCTCTTTCTTTGTGTCTTCCCCCTAGATGTTGTTCTTCCATCTTTTAAGGCCATAAGATATTTCAGAAGACTGTAGTACAAAGGACTCTGAGCTGAGAGTTGCCCTCAGATCAGATCAGGAACAACTCATTGCCTTTCTCCAGATAATCCACTTGGAAAATGACAGCCAGGAAATAATCCCCAAACCAACAAATGCCCACTTCAGAACCAATGCCCTCAGGGACAAAGGAAGCCTGTCTTTCCCCAGCTTCTGAGCAACTCAGGTCCAGTCTCAAGTGTTAGAGCTCCTCCATGGGTGCAGGTCTTATCTTGGGAAACTGGAAGCAGGGTGGGATGTGAGAGAATGTAGAAATGTCTTCTGGTTTGGCTGAGGGTCCCTGTAGGATCAAGCCAAAGTCCTGGGACCAAGGTTATCAAGGCCCTCTCTCCTTATCCTGTCAGGTGTCACTAAGACCCCCAATCTTCAACTTCTCCCAAATGACTAAGAACCAAGGGTTTTAACCATGACCTCCTATAAGCCTTCCAGTAAAGAAGCTCATACTAGAGAAACAGGCACAGAGATAATGACAGAGAAGGAACAGAAACAGAGGCAATGGTGGGGGGTGGGGGGAGAGAGAGAGAGAGAGAGAGAGAGAGAGAGTAAAGGAAAGCAAGAGTGATCTGAGGAGGTGGGATCAGGGGGCAGGAACAGATAAAAAGTTATAGACTCTGAGACATGGGAACAGAGACAGGCTCGTGATAGAGACAGAAGCTGAGAGGCAGAAAGGAGTGGAAGGGTTCTGGGAGAAAAGGAAGGGAAGGGGAAAGGGGCAAAACAAGCCTTTAGCAACAGTGGCAGGGTCAGAAACAGAAGCAGAGGTAGAGAAAAGCACAAAGACTATGAGATTGAAATAAAGAATGAAGAGTGGAGAAAGATACTCTTTGAAAGAGGATGAGTTTGGACCAGATGAGTTGGATGTTTCCGTCTGGCCTGCGAGTCCTTGTTTCTCTGACTGAAAGGATGGGAAAGAAGACAGAAGAAAGGATTAGAGAAGGCGAAGCAGGAGGAGCCACGAGGGGAAAGGGAGAGGTGAGAAGAGAGGGATGCCAACCCATGAACTTGGAGTGGGGAGAAAAGGAGAGAGAGCGATGGAAGGAAGGAGGGAGTCAGCACACTCCTCTCCAGGGTCGCTGGTACTCCCTGATGGTAATAACCTCCCAGCAGTGACCAAAAAACAGGCTCTGCCCTCAAAAGTTTGGGGCACAGGTCCCCCCCATACAGAAGGCATGGTGATAGAGTCGGTGGTTCCCCTGCAGCTAGATCTGGACATCTGCTAACCTTGCCTGCTCTCCCAGGGGTGGTGGAACACGTGACTGGCTCATTTCCTGACTTGCACATCCAGCTTTTCCCCAACACAGTTCTGTCTAACACTTATTATTTTTAAATGAAAATGTATTAAAATTAATTTTACTTTTAGAATCATCTGAGAATTTCACAACGCCTCTTAGGAACATCAGTTGTATCCTAGGGGACCTGTGAACGGAACTGGGAACCCTTCTCAGGCGGACATGTGCCATCTGCCAGCTTCAGAGCTGCTGCCACCACTGCCAGCAGTCAGTAGATAGGCCCCTGGGGGTCAGGAAGGGACTCTGAGTGATGACCAGCTTTCACTCAGGGATAAGAGCCAGCATGCAGCTGGCCTGGTGGAGGGGCCAGGATCAAGGCTCAGCCTGTGGCTATAGCAGCTTTGTCTGTGGCCAATCTCATAGGTCAGGCAGAGTCTACTCTCTAAGGTCAAGTCATGGGGTCACAAAGATTCCTAGAGGAGTCCCTTCCCGGCCCAGCCTTTCTCCTCCCAGGCGTTCCTCCCCCAGACCCCTACCTCTTCCTCTACCACCAATCTCCCAGAAATTCCGTAGTTTTAAGAAATCGAATATTCCCAACTACACGCACTGTCACCCACAGAAGTTCAAGAAGCACTTTGTGTCGGGCTGCTCAGGGTACCGTGCCATGGCAGATACAGTCAGGCCTCAACTGCCATTGTCAGTAGGTTCTTGGAAACTGTGACTTAGACTAAATGATACATAATAAAATCACTTTTACTATAAGCTCATTGATATAAACAAGAGCTAAGTTCCTACAGCATATTTCAAAAACATCACCAAACTTCTAAATAAAGACCCCCACACACTTCTAATATTAAACATTGAAATAAATGTGAGCTATACATACGTTTAAGAAAGATTAATAAAAACAAGTAAAAGAATGATTTTCCAACCTGCTGATTCCATTTCCGGCCAGGGCTTCTCCCAGCGGCAGGCAGCTCAGGGGCCCAGGAAGGGGCAGGGTCTAGACAGGATGTTCTTCACTCTCAGGGCACACTCAACACCCACACCCACAGTTGCTCAGACTGGGACAATTTAGACCCACCTATTCACTCATGTGTATATCCTTTGGATGCGAGGGTAAGCCAGCGTTCGTGGAGAAAACCCCTTCAGACATGGGGAGAATGTGCAGATTCCACACAGACAGTGGTCCAAGCCAGGAATTGAACTTTTTTCTCATCAACCTTACAAGGTAATGTCATTGAATGAAACGATATTAATCAAGGACCTGCTGTGCTGGCTGAAAACAAACAGATTCAAGGACAGATCAGCTTACTATGTAAACGTTGCTTCCTTGTAGCCGTCAGGTCTGCTCTGAGATGGGACAGCAATAGTGAATGTTACCAAGTGCTGAGTCAGTGCCAGGCTCCACTGCCTCAGTTTATCCTTGCAACAGCCTTGGAGGCAAATGCTAGTCTTTTCTCTTTTTTACAGAAGGATGCATAAACTGTTCACGTGGCTGGACCGCCACTAATCCTGGAGGCTGGAGAGGTACAAGTGGGGTCTGACTGTCGCTTTTCAGTGACTGAAGAAGGACTTCAAGCATCCAGTGGGAAAGTTAACCAAACTAGATGGACTCCGAAGTCTCGCTCAGCTCAACTTTCTGTGAATCTGTGGCCAGAAGGATTACAGGCAACGGGGTAGAAAGGCACAGAGCAGGTCATGAGTTCTTCTCATAAAGAGAAGTGTCTTGGTACAGAAATACACCTCCATGGATGTTTGGTTTTGAAAAGGAGGCCTTCTGTGCATAGCCTGGAAGGTCTGGACACAGATAAAGACGTGGATGACTGGCTCTTTGTGAAATATCCAGGAAAGTGGGGGGCTGGGGAATGGAGCCAGAGAGAAGAAGAAAAGGAAGGCAGCAGAGCCTGGAACCCAACTAGATGAAATTACCAGTGGAAGTGACTTATATCCAGGAACAACCCCGGGACTTTCGTGCACAAGGATTTTTACTATCCCATGTTACATTTCTGCTGTGCTGCTCTGAGAAAGAACCTTCCCCAATGCCCCATTCCTTCAGTAAGTTGTGCTTCAGACCTAGCCTTGGCCCTTCAGCACTCTGAAGGAGTGAAGAAATTGGGGAAGTGCCCAGTGCGGTAAGGTGATACCCAGAGAGGCAATTCAGGGGTAAAAATGGACAATATATGGGGTGATCAAGAACTCAGCAGAGGCGGGGGCTTAGAATCTGTACCCAGGAATCCTTGAGGTATTGGGAGAAATGCTGGTTTTCTCAGTGCTCATGGCATGAACTTTTGGTCTCAAGATAATAGCCCAGGCTTCAGACCTCCCCCCACCTAAAAAGTCATAGAGATTATGTTGATGTTATAAAAATAGACCTATTGTGCATGTGTGGGTTTGGGGACTATACGGGAACTCTCTATGCTTTCTGCTCAATTTCTCTGTGAACCAAAAACTGATCTAAAAATAAATTGTAATGAAAAAGTTAAAAATAAGAATGAATAAAAAAAATAAACACATACGTACATAGCTACACTTGAAAACTTGGGAGGAATTTGTTAGAGACCTGGAAACAAGAGGACCTTCTACAAGAAGGAAAGAAGAAGGGATCTTCATTTCCAAATTGAAGAGGGAACCATAGGCTAATAGTGCACAAGAGCATGTAAAAAACACTGCAGCACAAGAGGGAGAGCAGAATGTGGAGACATCATCTCTAGTCAGTGCAGTGGATGTGGGGACTTAGGGTGCAGAGAGCAGTGCCCTGGGTAGTTGGCCATGCCTTATCCAGAAGACCAGCCACTGAGGTACCGTGCCTGGTGACATGACCCTTGCAGCCTTCCTCAGTACTCACTAAAAATAATCAACTCCTACTCACCCCATGTGGGCTGCAAAATAATATAAAAGGAAATCTCAACTCTAAAGATGAGTACACAGGCGAGAGTCACTGTACATGAGAAGGAACTTGAACCAATTTGACTTAACTCTTGAAGGACAAAGTAACCTTGCACAGACTGAGGATTTAGGAACTTCTAGGAAACAACTATGGCTCTTGGCAGAGACAGACCCTAGGCTGAAAGTCCTTGAGACTGGACTAGACAGGTGGTCTAGGGTGAGAAAGGGTGGAATGAGAGAGAGAATAGGAGAAAAGCTATGAAATCAGCATCAGACAGTAGAGAGTCCAGTGGTGCAGGGTTTGTTCCTTGGACACCTCATGGAATCTCTCCTCACCTCTAGCAGAGCTCCCTAAATGAGTCCCTTTCATTTTCAGAAAATTTTTGGTATAATGTTAGCTTCTTCAGGTACCTTCAAATGTGAAATGAAATCCTGGTGGTGAGCAGACCACAGCAGGGGAGGTAATGAATTGCATTTTCTAGATATCAGTTTCTATTAGGTGCAAGCAGAGATCTATATTGCAAATGGAGTTTGTCCATGAGGAGAGAACATGCAATGTGGCTAAATTAAAGTGCAGTTACAGACAGAGACTTACAGACAATAAACAGTTACTATTCAAGCAAGGCATTAGATTCAGGCCCTAAGGTCAGCTTTACTGGCCAGCAAGTGAGAGAAAGTGAACACCTCTATGGACTTTGCTTTCTTGCTCATTAGCACTTAGTGACTTCCAACTTATAGTCTGCAGCAATATTGTAAAGAACCCTTTCTTGAGTCCATATGTGCTTCCAGCATTGTCTGTGACTTCAATAAATTACATGCTTACTTATCAATGCACAACAATGTTTCTAGCAGGTATGGAAGCTGAAGAGTCACTGAATTCATGGCAGCTCTTTTTAACATTAAGTGTTCACTCAATCAAGAAGTACTACAAATATGGCTGCTAACATGTGGAAGTCTATAACATTTTTTGACATAACAAAGGTGTCCCCATATCCCAAAAAAACAATATCTAGTACTCTCCCTAGAGAAGTGTTCCTGTGCAGTTTGGTTCAGAAGAAACATGAGGAATGGAGTCTGAGCAGTTTGATATGGTTGGCTATGAATAGACACGATGAGTACAGTGGGTATGGTAGATGAGAACAGGTGAAGCAGGAGTTAGGCATTGCACAGAGATATATGGTGGTGGGGCCTGGGCAAACAAGAGATATTATTACTGAGTAGGAACAACTCCGAGTAAGAATGAGTATCAGTGGGCATGAATGGATGTGAATGGATATGAGTATATATGAGTGAGTGTTAATAGGCTTGCATGGCAAAGACAGCAATGCTCCCTTAATATTCCACCTACTCTCCCCACCTTCTAGCCACTTTTTGCAGTTAGGCAGGACCCATGGGACTCTTCAATAGGCTATGGACAGAAGTGACCTATGCCTACTCCAGGCTAAGGCATAAGAGAGCCAGGGTGTGACCCTCTAGTTTCTTGATGCCACAGTGACCAGCAACATTCCAGATGGCAGAACTTCATCAATTTGAGTCTCTGAGTGACAATGTTAATTTGACCCCACTCCCTGCTAACCAAGGATGGAAGTGTAGCATGAATGAGAAATTAATCTTAGTTGTATTAAACCACTGAGATTTCAGAGTTCATTTTTCTGCAATGTGACCTAACCTGTCCTGGCTAATTCAATGTGGTTTGGAAGAGGATGGATGTCTGAGTGGTGAGTACGTGCAGTGATAAATGAATATAGGTAGGTATTCAGTAATTAATTCCATTTATCCAACATATTTTAAGAGACAGGTACTAAGGATTCATTAGTGAACAAAACAATCCAATACTGGCCCTACGGAGCTTATATTCTAGTAGGAAAGAGACAAACAATAAACAAAATTAATTAAATAAATAGTATATTGGAAGTTGATAAGTATTGTGAGGGAAATAATAAGATATCTTAACTATAACCCTGGCTAACAACAGTTGTATAGTTTGGCCCTAACAAAAGATGGGCAAAAGTCTGAGCTAAGATTATTGCCTCGCTCTTGGCCTGACTGGGAGAACCTCCCTACCTGTGTGAAACCCTGAGAGAAAGAATGAAGGAGGTTTCAGGGTTTTGCAGCTCTGGCTTCTGAGAATGAGTCACTTTAGTAGAGTGATGGGGGGTGAGGGGAGAGGGACACCTAGGACGTATGGAATGTGAACCAAGCAGAAGAAGGATACTTTCTGTCCAGTGTGACATGAATTTGTCTGGTACCCGGGACAGAAAGGTGAGCAATGAATGTGTGCTGACTTTGAACTGTATCATTTTTTCCTCCTTACTTTCTTCCCACTCCTGGTCTCAGGGTCTAAGAATTTTAATCCCTAGGGAGAGGTGGGATGTGAATCTGTTGTTCCTTCCCTATTCTGCAGTATTTCCAGACTTTATTCTCTCCTAAATAAAGATCGTCCAATTTAGTAATTAGTAGCAGCGCCCCTTCCCTGCTCCCACTCACCTCCTAGAACTTTACACAGTAAGTAAGTAGAGTATTGTTGAGGCTGGCTTAGTAGAAAAGGAGGACGGTCACAAGAGGGGGTTTTGAGGATGACGTTTGAAACCATAGGTCACCTGCAGTGCCTGAGAGACTGTCTCAGACTCCTGGGAGGAAGATGCAGCATAGACACTCTCTCGATTGTGTAGAAATTAAGTAGTTCATTAAAATACACTATTTAGGTGTAATAATTCTGTGGGAGCAGCCTGAATAATTGAAGATGTATTTAATTTACTGGTTTGCTCTGTTGTGAATACTAAGAGTGAAACAATAGCAATTTTTAAAGTTGAATAAATATTGATTAATAAATTTTCAACATGGAAGCTCTTTGTTGCCAGGCACATGGCTTAATTCTCTGTGCACAAGGCTTAGTTCATGCATTTGAACATTTGGTGACTAACTCTATTTTAAGCTCTTTCATGGTTCCCAAGAATTTATACTTATCATGTGCACCAGTTTCTACCCACCAGCCACAGACTCTGATCTCTACCTTTCTTTCAAGATAGATCCTAGAAGCTGACAGACTCCATATGATTTTCAGATATTTTTTAAATATCAACTTCATAATAATAATATTGATAATTATGTTCAACACAAAGGATTTATTAAATTTTTTAAAGTAAATGTTCATATTTTCCCTGGATACTATGACAACTCTGTAAAATAACTAACTATTCTACCCTTCTTTTTCAAAAGAGCTGGGTTTGTCCTAGGTCCAATTCAATTAATCAATAGCTTGGTGTTATACTAAATAAAGGACAATTTACTGGAAATCAAAGAAATTCCAGTTGAAATAATGGCATAGGTGATAAAGGTAAATAGAATCTAAAGAAAAAGAAAACTAAGTCAATGAACATATATACTATAATAATGAGACCAAAAAGGAGGTGGGCTAGGTAAAATTTTTAAGAAGTTGCATGGAAAAAGTCCTGGGCTTAGTCAGATGACCTGTGTTTGAAACTCAACTTTGTCATTTTGAGTGTGAGCTCAAGCACTTCACTTGACACTTTCACATACATTAAATTAGTTAATATTTCTGTATCTTCTACTTCAGCTTTCACTACAAAGTGTTACACATTATAATAGAATTGCATAGCAGTACATTGTAATACAATTGTATAATAAATTACACAATGCAACAGAAATAGACATGATTATATATCATAATTTGCATCCATCAACAGAATTTACAAAGCATTTGTCCATGAATTGTCTCTTGTATGAGCTCAACAAGTCATTAGTGAGTATCATCATCCAACTCTCTTTGCAGATGTGAAGGGAGAGTCTCAGAGAGCACAAGTGGCTGCTTATTGGTAAAACTGGAAACCAGGTCTACTGCCTCTGACTCCAGAAGCCAAGACAAGCCTAATGGCATTCACTGGTCTGTAGCTTCAGCTTCAACAAGACCTTGGTACTGTCTTACATTCTTTTTATATCTTCTTTATTATGCCAGTAAATAAAAATAATGATCAATGTACAAATTCAAATTTCAATCATTACAGATAAAGTAAAGCAATCTTCTCTTGACTACGACTCATAATTCCAAGCCCTTTCCCCAAAGGTACTGCTATTTTTAGTTTGGTGACTATACTTCCAGAACTGTGTATGGATATGGATATGGATATGGATATGGATATGGACTTCCAATGGATATGGACCTGGACCCTACCACCAGAAATTTTGATTCAGGTGAACTGAGTTGCAGTCCAGACACTGGTATTACTTTAAGACTCCCACGTGATCCTGATAGACAACCTAGATAGCAGGCCACTCAGAAGACTCAGGTACAACATTGGGTAGTAGAGGTCAGAGGCAGCATCTGCATCCTGTTCCTGACTATTGGAAATATCGAGTGTGATATTTTGTAAGTCTCTTATAAATATCTTTTATCAAATGAAGGAAGTTTTCTACTATATCTAGTTTGAGGTGATTTTTTAAGTAAGGAATCAAGTTTAATTTTGTATTTGTAGTTTGTCAAGCTTCTTGGGCTGAAAGATTCATTTAACTTCTCTTTTATTCTTATAAAAATATTTATGGCTAAAAATTTTCTTAAGAATTCCCTTTTGTCTCTAAATCACCACCAATTTTACTTTGTGATATTCTTTTTATTGATATATAAAGAGATTTTAATTTCCATTCTGATTTCTTCTTTAACCCAAGAGTACTTCAAAATGTGCATGTGGTTTTCTAAAAGTTTCAGTTATAGTTTTGTAATAGTAAGTCTTCAGTTATAGTTTTGTTGTTAATATCTAATTCCATTACATTTTGCATATGAAAATAGCGTGTTTGAATTGGCCTATATGGAAATGGCCTGTTTCTGCCTTTTAGAATTAATTGAGATTTCCTTTGTGGCCCAACTTGGCTTGATTTTTTAATATAAATATAATTACAAGTAATATAATTTTTTCAAAAAACTATATTCTCTGTTAGACACAAAACTAACAGAATCAAACTTTTTATGTTTCTATTCGAATTCTCTATTTTATTAACCATTTTTTATCTGCTATATCAATTTATGAGTAAAGTATGAGGCTTTGTCAATTTTTCCTTGCATTTCTGTTTTAGCTTTATATATGATTATGGCTTTGTGCATTTCTCTTTGTAATCCTATCTGGTTTTGCTTTAATATTTCAAATCTATGTTGCTGGCACAAAATGGTTCATAATTATGATCATTCCTTGATGGATTATTCCTTATATCTATAAACAGTGCTTTAATTTGCCCTTTATAATGCTTTTCACATTAAATTCCATTCTGCTTGATATTAATATCACTATTCCAGATTTATTTGCTAATATTTATTTATATTTTTCATCTCTTTATTTTCAATATTCCTTTGTAATTTTAAGAATTTCTCATGTAAGCAACATATATCTGGATTTGGGTTTTTTACTGAATCTGAGAGTCTCTGTCTTCTAATAAGTCAATTTAACACATTGTTATGTTTGCTTGAACTTGTTCCTGACAAATGACTTTGTTTTTTCCACATTTGTTGTTTTTTTTCTTTCTGTCTTGTCTTATTTTTCTTAAAAGATTAAAAATACCCAGTAGGAGAATACACTTACATATTTTGTGTATTCTCCTACTGGGTATTTTTAATCTTTTTTTTATAATTACAGTTGACATACAACATTATATTAGTTTCAGGTGTACAACATAGTGATTAGACATTTATGTAACTTACAAAGTGATCACCCCAATAAATCTAGTACCCATCTGACATCATATGCAGTTATTATAATTTTATTGACTATATTCCCTATGCTGTACTTCACATTCCCATGACTATTTTGTAACCACCAATTTGTACTTCTTAATCCCTTCTCTTTTACCCACCTCCAACCTCTCCCATCTGGAGTTTGTTCTCTGCATTTATGAGTTTGTTTCTGTTTTGTTTATTTTTGTCCTTTATATTCCACATGTAAGTGAAATCATATGGCACTTGTCTTTCTCTGTCTGACTTACTCCACTCAGCACAATATCCTCTAGGTCCATACATATTGTTACAGATGGCAAGATTTCATTTTCTTTTACAGCTGAGTAGCATTCTTTGTGTGTGTGTGTGTGTGTGTGTGTGTGTGTGTGTGTGTGTGTCCAAATTTCTCTCTTATAAGGACACTGGGCGTTGGATTAGGCCCCACACAAATA
>NW_006442497.1:2019075-2022713 GCF_000325575.1 Pteropus alecto
CATCCATCCTCACTCTCTGTTGTGAATTTCTTGTAGACAGCATATATAAGGGTCTTGTTTTCTTATCCACTCAGCTACTTTATCTTTTGATTAAAGCATTTAATCCATTTACATTTAAAGTAATTGTTGATAAATACATTCTCATTGGATATTTTTAGATTTTCATCATAGCTACTTAAACTTACATATTTCTTAATAATAATAATTTTTTTGGCATCAATGGTGGTGATGGTTTCATAGGTGTATACTCATCCCCAAACTAAAGTTGTGTACATTAAATATGCACAGCTCTGTACATGTCAATCATACCTCAATAAAGTGGTTTTTTAAAAAACTTACATTTTTTCTAATGCTATTAGTATTATATAAAAGAAAAAATGTAACAAAAAAAATTTTGACATTGCTCTTGGCAATAATTTTTTAGATAACACATCAAAAGCACAGGCAACAAAAGCTAAAATAAACAAGTGGGACTACATCAAACCGAATGCTTCTGCACAGCGAAGGAAACAATCAATAAATTGAAAAGGCAACCTACAAGAATGGGAGAAAATATTTGCAAATAATATATCTGATAAGGGGTTACTGTCCAAAATATGTAAAGAACTCATACATAAAACTCAAAAACAAAAACAAAAAAAGCAAATAATTCAATTTAAAAATGGCCAAAAAACCTCAATAGACATTTTTGAAAGACATACAAAGACATATAAATGGCCTATATAAAAAGGTGCTCAACATCACTAATCATCAGGGAAATACCAGTGAAAACCACAATGAGGTATCACCTCAAACCTGCCAGAATGGCTATTATCAAAAAGGAAAGAGACAGTAAGTACTGGTGAGGATGTAGAGAAAAGGGAGTCCTTATGCTCTATAGGTGGGGATGTAAATATGTGCAGCCACTATGGGAAACAGTATGGAGACGCCTCGAAAATTTTTAAATAGAACTACCATCTGATTCAGCAATCTCACTCCTGGGTACATATCCAAAGGAAATGAAAATAGTACCTTGAAGAGATATCTGCATTCCCATATTTAAAACAGAATTATTCACAATAGCCAAGATATGAAAACAACCTAAATGTCTTTCAATGGATGAATGGATAAAGAAAATGTGGTGTATATGTATGTGTTTATATGTGTGTGTGTGTGTGTGTGTGTGTGTAATAAAATATTATTCAGCCATAAAAAAGAAATCCTAATTTTTGCCTTCATAGAAACAGAATAGAATGGTGGTTACCAAGGACTGGAGGAAGGGAAAGTAGGGAAATATAAGTCAAATGGTACAAATTTGCAATTATATAAAGAGGTTCTAATGTACAGAATAATGACTATAGTTAATAATACTGTATTGTACACTTGAAAGTTGCTGAGAGTAGATCTTAAGCATTCTCAAACTCCCGCCCCCAAACACACACACACACAAAGAATTAATTAACTGCGTGAGATGATGGATGTGTGAATTATCTTGATCTTGGTAATCATTCCACAATATACATGTGTTTCAAATCATCACTTTGTACACTTTAAATATATGCAGTTATATTTGCCAATTATTCCTCAGCGAAATTGCCATTTTAACTTTTTTAAGTTTATCATTCATTAAGTATACTCACATTGTTGTGATACAATCACTACCATTCATCTCCAGAACTCTAATCACCCCAAACAGAAACTCTGTATCTATTAAACAATAGCTCTCCATTTTCCCCTACCCCTATCTTTTGACAATCACCATTCTATTTCCTATCTCTATGAATTTCACTATTCTAGGTACTTCATATAAGTGAAATCATACAGTATTTGCCTTTTTTGTGACTGGCTAATTTCACTTAATATGTCTTCAAGATTCATTCATGTTGTGTCATGTTGTGTCAGAATTCCCTTCCTTTTTAAGACTGAATAATATTAACATTCCTTTGCATGTATATACAACATTTTGTTTATTCATTCATATGTGGATGGACACTTGGGTGGCTTCTACCTTTTAACTATTGGGAATAATACTGATATGAACTTGGTGTATCACATTGATTCTTAAGGTTACAATATCTTCTCACATATTTCTGATAATGACAACGACAAATGTATTCAAAGTCCTGCTCTGCTTGCGTTTTAAACTGTTTTCAGATGTAAGTTCATGTGTCAAGTTTGGTTCCTCTTTTACATTGCTGATCACTCTCCAATGTTCTTGGTTTTGGTTGTGTTCATTTTTGTAAAATTCTCTGTGCCAGACTGGAGAAGATATATCAACATTCAATAGCCTGCATGTAGAAAGAGGTTGAACGTGCTGCCCAGGTAGATACATCAGCCTCTCTGGTGATTATGGCAGAAGGACGAGACATCCTGGGGGCTGGGGGGGGAGGGGGGAGGAAATTGACTAATCTTCTGGGCATATAGATCTGACTTCTTTGTCAGCCATCCCAGCCCCTGCCCTGCCTCTCTGACCCAAAGAGCCCCTGCTCCCTCTTGAAACATGACAGTCAAGGTAACATTGTTACCTGACAAAAGTACTGCATCTCCCATTACCCCCATCTGGTGCCTTCAGATCTGCTCTTATTCTGGTGTTGCAATCTCTAGGCTTGCCATATCCTTGGACCCACTCCCATCTTTCGCAATCTTCCTATCCTCCAGATGGTTTTCGATTGCAGTTCTCTTGTTCAATCTAAAGGACTTCTCATAATTACTATCCTCAACAGCATTTCTTCTTCCTTCCCAGCATAGTTATGAGAACTTCTTAAAATAATTATTTCTGTTACTCTCAGAAGTTAAGGCAGGAGCAAGCGGCTGGTGCATGTACATACTCTACTGCCATGAACCTGTTATCTAGTTCCTTTTTTAAAGTTTCTTATTCTCAAATTGCCAGCACAGATCAACAATCTGTTATTTGGGGGAGGATCATAAACAGAGTACAGATAGTACTGTGGCATTCATGCATTCGTCTCCGTTAAACAAACAGGAACTTTTTGGAAGCCAAATATTTTGACAAAAGATTTGCCATTTCCTTCTTGTACCCTCCTTAAGGAATAGCTTTTCTTAAGCTTACAGAGTTCGTGGCTAATGATTAATTTAAAATGTTAATATTTCTTTGAGTAATTTGGATTTACCTTAACCCATCCCCCAAAGAGTTAAGCAAACACTGGTGTTCCTATACCTGTGCAGATAAAAGAAAAAATTATTCTCCTCTCAGCAGCTAGCACAAGAATTTCTGGATCTAAGAAACACAGCTGTGTGGGGACAATCCCCGGATAATCTTATTTGGAATAGAGACTGAGACTCTGGAGATGGGCTGAGGGTGAGTAGTGTAGAGGAGGAAAAACTTTTCCTCTACTCCCTTAGGTAGAACACCTGGGGGTCTTCAAATTAAACTGACATGACAAATTAGCAAGAGAAAAGAATTTATTTAGTCATGCGGTGCTCATATATGGAAAGGTACTTAATGATGAGTAATTTTAAAGGGAGGTTAGAATTTGGGGACTATAATTAGCTCAGTAGGGGAAAGGGAAGAAAGAGAAAAGACTTTTTGAGGAGTACAAGTAAGTTACTTTAGGAAAAACAAGTGGATTTTTTTTTTCTTTTTTTTTTTTTTTTTTTTTGCTTGGGGGAAATGGGAAATGGGAGGAGACTGATTTTAT
>NW_006442497.1:2022946-2025590 GCF_000325575.1 Pteropus alecto
TGATTATCTCCAGGTCCATCCATGTTGTCACAAATGGCAGTATTTCATCTCTTCTTATGGCTGAGTAATATTCCATTGTATATATGTACCACAGCTTCTTTAGCCAATCATCTATCGTAGGGCACTTCGGTTGCTTCCATGTCCTGGCCACTGTGAATAATGCTGCTATGAACATCAGTGTGTAAATATCTTTCCGGATATGGGTTTTCGAGTCTTTGGGCTAAATACCCAGTAGAAGGATTGCTGGATCATATGGTAGATCAATTCTTAGTTTTTTGAGAAACCTCCATACTGCTTTCCATAATGGCTATACCAATTTACAGTCCCACCAGTAGTGTATGATGGTTCCTATTTCTCCATATCCTCTCCAACATTTGTTATTGCTTATCCTGTTGATTATAGCCATTCTAACAAGTGTGTGATGGTATCCTATTGTGGTTTTGATTTGCATTTCCCTAAAGCTAGCGATGTTGAGCATCTTTTCATATATTTGTTGGCCATTTGTATGTAAAGTGAATCTTTTTAGGAGAACAAAAGGAAAAATAAGAAAGTTTGTGATAATGTTTGTCATACAGGTCTGAGAGGTCTTCTTCGGGACCATAAAACTCCTTCAAAGAGGGTTTTTATGGCAGCCTCGTTTCCCAGAAGTTGCTGCTTTTACCCAGATAAGGGAATCTCCAAGAAAGCTTTTTTTTCCTGCATTGGTTGAATCTCAAATATCTCCCACTTAAAGTAATTTTTATACCAACTCTGAGGTTCCAAGTGGGTCCCCACAGCAAACTCATATGAGTTTGAGATGTTGGAGAGGGGGCTGCTGATTCTGAAAAAAGAGAGGAAGAGAGAGAAGGAGAGTGAGAAGGAAAGAGAAACATCAAAATGTTAGATTACTTGGATGACTCCTCAGATCTTGGAGCAAATACATCTCACTCATAAATTGTCTGTTATGAGCAATCTTTTGTGGAAACCACTGCAGACACTGAGCTTTGCAGCCAAGATAGCAGGAAGCTGCACACTTGGAAAATGAAAGAAAAAGACTGAGGAATTAGGCCATCAAGAATTCTGTGAAAACTGTGAAAAAAAAAGCCCTGGGTTTTCACAGGCTGTGAATTAAGAGGTGGAACCACATTTACCTAAATTTCCAGGAGGCAGAGAAGCCCCATATTGACAAGGGTAATATGCAAATGCCAACCCAGAGATCTTCAAGGGATGTAGACTTTGTGCCGAGTGCCCAAGAAAGGGGACTCAGAGTCACCTCCTTTCAGTTCCCTAATCTCCCTGGGAACTCATACACCCAAAGGCAACAGTCCTGTTTCCAAATAGCCATTCAAGTCAACCTTTAAACTGTTGTACTTCAACATATAAACTGCATGTCTCAGATTTCTTCTACTCTTACTCCTTCTCTACCCACTCAGTACAAAAATCCTTTGTGAGATTTTCAACAGCTTATTAGAGACATAATTGACATACAATAATCTGCACATATTTTAAGGTCAGAATGCAAAGTGTATGTATATACCCATGAAACTAGCACCACAATCAAGATGATGAACACATCATCTCCCCTAAAAGTTTCCTTGTGCTCCTTGTTAAGCCTCTCTCTCATGCCCCTCACTAGATAACTACTGATCTGCTTTCTGTCATTATGACTAGTTTGAATTTTTTATAGTTTTATATGAATGGATAGAGTATTTACTCCTTTTTTCTGTCTTTCACTCAATGTGAGATTCATTCATCTTGTTTCATATATTAATAGTTTATTCCTTTTTATTGCTGAGTAGTAGTTCATTGTATGGATGTACAATTTCTTTATCTATTCATCTATTGAAGGGCATTTTGGGTTGTTTCCGATTTTCTGCAGTTACAAATAAAGCTGTTAGAAACATTTATGTAGAAGTCTTTTATGGGCATAGTCTTTCATTTCCCTTGGGTAAATACCGAGGAGTGGAATGACTGAATAATATGTTTAACATTTTAAGAAACTGCCAAACTGTGTTCCAATGTATTTGTACCATCTTAAATTCCCAACAGAAGTATATGAGAGTTACAGTTCCTTCATAACCTTGCCAATATTTAGTATAGTGAGTTTTTAAATTTCAACTATTCTAATACATATGTAATGATATCTCCTTGTGGTTTTAATTCGCAGTTCCTTAGTGACTAATATTTTGCATCTTTTCATATGTCTATCCACCATTAATATATATTCTTTGGTGAAGTATCCATTCAAATAGTTTACCCATTTTGGGTTGTTTATTTTCTTATTATTGAGTTTTGAGAGTTATTCATATATTCTTGATATAAATCCTTTATGTGATTTGCAAATATTTTCTCTTGAACTATGGTATTATTTTCATTCTTTTAATAGAGTCTTTTGAAGACCAAACATTTTTAATTTTTATAAAGTCAATTAAAGAAATTTTTTCTTGTATGGATTGCGTTTTTGATGACATATCTAAGAAATATTGGCCTAACCTAAAGTCATATGATTTTCCTATATATTCTTCAAGGAGTTTTAATTTTAGGTCTACATCTATTTTAAGTTAATTTTTTTGAATAGTGCAAGGTAAGAATCAAAATTCTTTATTTTGCATATAGATATCCAATTTTTTCAGCAACATTGGTATGAAAGACTGTCCTTTTCCTG
>NW_006442497.1:2025612-2030239 GCF_000325575.1 Pteropus alecto
TTTTTGTCAAAATCAGTTATCCATGGATGTATGAATCTGTGTTTCTATTCTGTTACCAGTATAACACTACAATTTTATAATGTCTTGCAAAGAGGTAGAGTTATACCTGAACTTTATTCTTTTTCAAAGCTGTTTTTGCTGTTCCAGATTCTTCACATTTCCATATAAATTTTTTCATTATCTTGCCATTCTTCTACCAAAAAAAAAGCCTGTTGGCATTTTGATTGAGATTATGTTGAACCTATAGGTAAACTTGAAAATTGAAATCTTAACAGTATTGAGTCTTTCAACCCATACATATAGTATAACTCTACACTTAGTTAAGTCTTTTTTAACTTCTCTCAGCAATGTTTATAGTTTTTAATATAGAGGTCTTTTACATCATTTCTTTGATTTATTCCTAAGTACTTCCTGTTTTAGATCTATTATAAATGGCATTTATTTTAATTTCCAATTGTCAGTTGCTAATATATAGTAATGCAATTGATTTTTGTATATTGAAGGATATCCTGAAACCTTGCTAAATTCATTTATTTGTTCTAGTAGCTTTCTTATAGATTCTACCAAATATTCTACATAAAATTTTCCAGTCAAGGTGGCAGAGCACGTAAATACTGTCTTTGCCTCCTGTCATGGCCACATCGAAATTACAACTAAACTACAAGAGTCCCAGCTGTTCCTCTTAAAGGGCCAGCATACAGACTTACCGCTGAGTGCCAGCACTGGGGCAACAGCTCAAAAGGCGCCAGGGACATATCAGTAGGAACCAAATTGTCTAGTTTCAGGGAGAGGGCTGGAGGGGTAGTCTTCTCGCAGACAGACGTGTTAGCAAAGGCCACTAATTCCTTGTTGAGGCCTCCCCTCACCCAGTGTGCAGTCACAGATGGCTGCTGTATCTGAGTCTCCATCAGCCTGGTTAACACTGGTCACCCCCACCCTGGTGATTCCCTGAGACCTCATCCCAGCCAACCTGCAGGCCCACCCAAGCCACTTCCTTTGGATTTTCCATACAAACAGCCTGTATTGGCTCATGCTGCAGACTTTCCTAAAATCTCTCAAAGTTTCACAAAACCTGAACAAGAAACATCTTTCCTCGACATACCACATACCTTTTGCTGAGCAACCCAAAGCCCAGCACTAGCTGCAGCCAGCCTTGGTTCATGGCTTGGCCTCTGGAGGCACCTCCAAGCCCAGTGTGGGTGGCAGCCATCTGCGGATTACTTGGTGACTCATCCCACATGGCCCCAGGCAGGGTACAGGCTGCAGTTGAATTTGGCCTGCAGCAAAGTCCTACCCAAGAAGCCCCAGGGCCAGCATACTGGGTGGCCAGCTTCAGACTGAGCTGGAGCACCATCTGGATCCACATACAAAAAATGACATACCCAAAGAGCAGACTGGGTAGACAACAGAGCCCTAGTAAAGTAAATCCTGCTTTGTAGGGTCACCCCTGGGCACAGCTCTTCCACAGCAGTCACCTTAGTGACCTCAGTGAGAACTTAAACAAAGAGATTGAAAACAAAAATGGAGATTAAAAAAAAAAAACATAAAAAAGAATCAGTCAGAAATGAAGAATACAATAACTGAAATGAGGAATACCTTAGGAGGAATCAGCAGTAGATTAGATGAAGCAAAGGATTAAATCAGCAAAATTTAGAATATAAGGTAGCAGAAAATACCAATCAGAACAGCAACAAGAAAAAAAAATCCAAAAAACTGAGAGTAGATTAAGGGGCCTCTGAAACAACACCAACATTCACATCAGAGGGGTACCAGAAGGAGAAGAGAGAGAGCAAGGAATTGAAAATCTGTTTGAAAAAATGACGGAAAACTTCCCTAATCTGCAAAGAAAATAATGCAGAGAGTGCCAAACTAGATGAACTCAGAGAAGCCCATTTAAATGTCAAAGGTTAAAGATAAATAGAGAATCTTAAAAGTAGCAAGAGAAATTCAGTCGGTCATCTACAAGGGAGCTCCCATAACTGTCAGCTGATTTTCCAATGGAAAATATGCAAGCCAGAAGGGATTGACATGAAATATTCAGTGATGAAAAGCGAAGACCTACAACCAAGATTACTCTACCCAACAAAGCTAACTTTCTCTCTCTGTGTGTGTGTGAGAGAGAGAGAGAGAGAGAGATTTAACGAGAGAGAGAGAGAGAGAAAGAGAGAAAGAGAGAGAGATTTAACATGAGATCTGCCCTCTTAACAAACTTTTAAGTGCATAATACAGTATTGTTGACCAGAGGCATAATTTGAAGCGCAGATCGGAGTTTGTCACCATCAAACCAGTATTATCAGAATTGTTGGAGGGACTTCTTTAAGAAGAAGAAAAAGAAAGAAGCTCAAAAATATAAATAATAAAATGACAATAAGTATATGTCTATCGATTATTTTGAATGTAAATGGATTAGGTGCTCCAATCAAAAGATGAGGTGACTTAATGGATAAGAAAACAAGACCCTTACATATGCTGCCTATAAGAGACTCACTTCAGATCAAAAGACACACACAGACTGAAAGTAATCATTATGTTATATACCTGAAACTAATATAATATCGTATGCCGTCTTCTGCTTGAAAACCTTTTAATTATTTAAAAAAAATTTTCTACACAGACAATGATGTCATCTATAAATAAGAATAGTTTTAATTTTTATTTTCCCATCTAGATTAATTTTCTTTTCTTCTTTGTCTTTTATTGTATTTTATTTTTAACAGCTTTATTGAGGTATAATTGATATATAAAAACTACATATATATAATATATACAATTTTATGTGTTTGAACATATGCATATGTCCATGAAACCATTACCACAATCAAGGTTAAAGACGTATCCACCAACTCCAAAAGTTTCCTTGTGTTCCTTGTCTTTTTACTTTCTCTCTCTGTGTGTGTGTGAGAGAGAGAGAGAGAGAGAGATTTAACGAGAGAGAGAGAGAGAGAAAGAGAGATTTAACATGAGATCTACCCTCTTAACAAACTTTTAAGTGCATAATACAGTATTGTTCACTTTAGGTGCTATGTTATATGGGTGATCTCTAGAACTTATTTATCTTACATTACTTAAACTTTATATTAATTAAACTACAGCTCCCATTTTCTTCCCTGCCCTATCCCTGGTAACCACCATTCTATTCTCTGTTTTTACGAATTTGACTACTTTAGCCTTGTTACACTGCCTAGAACCTTTAATACAATGTTGAATAGAAGTGATAAAAGAGGATCTTGTTCACAATCTTAGGGGGAAGGCATCCCGGTCTTTCACCATTAAATGTGATATTAACTGTAGGTTTTTGTAGATGTCCTTTACCAGGTTGAGGGGGTTTCCTTCTATTCCAAATTTTCTGATAGTTTTTATCAGGTACGCATGTTGGATTTTATCAAAAAACTTTTTCTGTATCTATTGATATCACTAAATGGTTTTATTGCTTAATTTGTTAATATAGTAAATTACATTGATATTTTAAATATTAAACCAATCTTGTATTTATGAAATACATGTCACTTGGGCATGGTGTATTATTCTTATAGTATACTAATTAATTCAAATTATTAAAATACTACTTAGAAATTTCGCATCTATATTCATGGAGAATATTGCTTTGTAGTTTTCTTGTTTTTGCTTTTTTTTTTTACTTGAAACAACAGAAATTTATTCTCTTTCAGTTCTGAAGGCCAGAAGTCCAAAATCTTTATCACTGAGCTGAAATTAAGTCATTGGTAGGGTGTGACACTTTCTCTGGAAGCTCTAGGGGTTAATACATCCCTTGCTTCCAGGTTCTGGTTGCAGCCAGCATTCCTTGGCTTGTGGTTATTTCATTTCAATCTTCAAGGCCAGCATTTTCAAATCTCTCTCTGCTTTGTCTTTATATCACCTTCTCCTCTGTGTGTAGTCAAGTCTCCCTCTTTAAGAGTACATGTAATTACATTTAGGGCTCTAAATAATCCATAATGATCTCTCATCTCAAGATCCTTAATTTCATCACATCTGTGAAGACCTTTTTATCCTTATAACATTTATGGGTTCCTGGAATTAGGACCTGATATCTTTGGGGACCAGTATCAGCCCACCACAGTAACCTAACATAACTTTCTAAAAGAAGATAAAGAGTGACTTGATTTTTGACAATAATCAAAGTTTTTATTTTAAATCTCCCTAGTGGAAGCTCTTAGTAATGGATAGAATGACTTATTTTTTTGTTTGTTTGTTTGTTTGTTTGTTTAGCTTCATCTCTTTTTTGTGTGCCTTATTCTTTTTTTAAAAAAATTAATTTCAAGTATACAGTACATTGGTTAGACATCTATATAGTTCATGAAATGATCCCCCCAATTACTCCCTCCCTCCCCTGACCCTCCACCTAGTCAACATGTTAATGCTAACTGCATTTCCTATGCCGTGCACCCCATCTCCGTGACCATCCATCAACTGCTAATTTATACTTCTTTAACTCTTCACCCTATTCTCCTAACCCCCCAACCTCCCACCTCTGTCCATGTCACCAAATTGTCCACTATATTTGTGAGTCTCTTTTTGATTAGTTTGTTCTTTTTGTTCCTTATATTCCACATATAAATGAAATTATATGGTATTTATCTTTCTCTGTCTGACTTATTTCACTCAGCAT
>NW_006442497.1:2031105-2035868 GCF_000325575.1 Pteropus alecto
TTTGTATCTGGCTCTCTGTTCTGTTCTCTCATGTGGTTTCTGCTTCTTTGTTTTCCCATTTTGGCTGCCTTTCCGTGACTGTTTCTATGTA
This sequence comes from Pteropus alecto, assembly GCF_000325575.1. Lineage (NCBI taxonomy): Eukaryota > Metazoa > Chordata > Mammalia > Chiroptera > Pteropodidae > Pteropus > Pteropus alecto. Next base: position 2,031,197 of record NW_006442497.1, read on the forward strand.
CTAAGCAAAGCTGCTAAGTCTCCTGGTCTTATAAGTGTGGCTTTGTGTGGTAGGTGTCCAGTGGCACAGTACTGAGAGGGGTTCAGGTGCAGGCCAAATTTAGCCCAAGCCTCTGCCCCTCTGGGACCACCTGCTAAGATTCAGCAAGCAGTCCACAGATGCTGTGCTTATAGTTGCCTCAAAAGGCCACACCAGAAACCAAGGCCAGCTGCCTCCAGTGTGAGTCTAGACACTGCTCAGCAAGGAGCACCTGACTCGCTGAGGATATACCTGGATGTGGCTTGGGGGGTGGGGTGTGAGTTGGGACGAGGAGTTTCAGGGAATCCTCTGGGCGGAGTGAGCTCTGTTATCCAGTTTGATGACGTCTCTGCTCTGGAAGCACTGTGTCAGCACACAGGGAGCGGGGAGGGCTCAACGGAGGAACAATGGATACTGCTGGCACTTCTGTAAAGAGTGAGTCTCACCTTGGCCCTCACTCCAACAACTCAGTATCTCCCTATAAGTCCCTGGTGCCCCCTGCGCACAGCTGAACTGGCACTGGTGCTCAAAGCAAGCAGGTTCATCACTGCGAAAGCCCACTCAGGGGCACAGTCCCTTTAAGAGGTGTCTGCAGCTATTGGCTACTGCTATCACAGCCTCCGTCCCACTCAGCTGCTCAGGACTGGTCCTACCTTCTGCCATTGCAGGGTGATTTCTTATATTTCTCCCTAGTTGTATGGCTTGTTCATCTAGATCCCAGGTAATTTTTTCCTTGCTGTTTGCCCCTTGTTTCCATCACAACTTTGATTTGGTCACCAGAGGGATGAACAGAGCCTCTATCATCTACACCATTTTTTTTTCCTAGAATGACTTAGTTTAACCCTTTGAAGCTGTGATTAGATGTTGTTAGCCAATTAGCTGTAAACACATTGTGAAAATAAATTCTTCAAACATTTTTCTTTGAAAACTTAACAGATTACAGGGACTTTTAAGTGCAGTAGGCTCTTATAATGCTTTCAAATAATTTAACATGCTGGATTAACAATCTCAGTTCAAAAATTGATTTCAAGAAATAGTAACATGGTAACATGCTATTCAGCTTCTCATTGATTATAGATATTACAATCCAGCTAGCAACGATTAATACTGTAGCATGTAAGAGTAGTGCAAGTTAATTTCTAAGTAAACTTTTTATTGAAGTATAACATACAGAAAACTGCAAAAATAATAAATGTGCAGCTTGATGAATTTTCACAAATGAACAGACCTAGGTAAACAACACCCAGATAAGAATACATTACTAACACCCCCAGGAAATCTGCTTGTGCCCCCTCCCAACCTTAACCCTCACCTCTGACTTCTAATGCCACAGATTACTTTTGCCTGTTTCTTGAAGTTTATATAAAGCATGTTTATACAAAGAAGAAATCAAATGGATAATTAGAAAATATTTTAAATTGAATGAAAATGAAAACACATATAAAACAATCGAATAATAAATATAGAAATAGAGAATATTGTAGTATGTACTCTTTTGTATCTGGTTTTGCCAATTTATCAATGTTTTTGCATGTAGTAGTAGTTCTTTCATCTTTGCTAGTGTATAATGTTCTATTTTATGAATATACCACAATTTATCCATTTTATTGGTGAATAGCATTTATGTTGTTTCCATTTTAGGGCTACTACAAGTAACACTCCTATTAATGTTCTTTGGTACACATATATAAAGATATCTGTGGGTATATACATGGAAGAGGAAATGCTAGGTCAAAGAATATAGCATGTATGATTTTAGTAGATACTGTCAAACCATTACTTAGAGGTCATACCATTTTAAATTGTCACCAGTAGTACATGAGCATTCCTGTTGTTCCATAATCTCACCAACATTTGGATTGTCAGTCTTTTTAATGTTTTCTTCTAATGTCTCTGTCTGGTTTTGCTTTAGTGACATGCCACAATTGTTTTAGATATGTTTTCATTTTCATTCGATTCAAAATGTTTTCTAATTATCCATTTGATTTCTTTTTAGAGCCTTGAGTTATTTAGAAGTATGTTATTTGGTTTCCAAACATTTGGGGATTTTACAAAGATCTTTTTATTTTAATTCAATTGTGGTTAGAGAGCATGCTTTGTAAAAACTGAATCCTTTTAAATTTATTGTGACTTATTTTAAGGCCCAAAATATGGTCTATCTTGTTTTTTTCTATTGAAAAGAATGTGAACTCTACTCTTGCTGGGTGGGGTGTTTTATAAATGTCAGTTAGGTCAAATCAGTTCATAGTGTTGTTTAAATCTTCTCTAGCTTTACTAATTTTCTGTCTACTTGTTCTATCAGTTACTGGGAGGGAGAATTGATATATTGGACTATGAATATGAATTTGTCTGTTTTTTCCTTGAAGTTCTATCAGTTTTTATATTTTGAGCCTCTGTTATCAGATGCATACAAATTTAAGATTGTTATGTCCTCTTGAAGAGTTGATCTCTTTAATATTATAAGACTTAATTTATCTCTGGGAATACTTTTTGCTCTGAAATCCAATTATTAATATGGATATATATGCTTTCATTTGATTTATTTTAGCATACTATATCTTTTTACGTTTTTCCAATCCCTTTATTTTTAATCTACTTGTGTTTGTTATTTTAAAAGTATGTTTCTTGTGGAAAGCCTATACTTAGACCCTGCTTTTATATTCAGTCCATAAACTTCTGCCTTTTAATTGGGGTGTTTAGACCATTTACATTTAATGTGATTATTAATATGACTAGGTTTAAATCTATCATTTTGCTATTCGTTTTCCATTTGTTTCATCTTTTTTTATTTTTTTCTCCTTTTTATGTCTTCACTGGGTTAAATAAATGTTTTATAATTTTTATCTCCTTTGTTGGTTTATAAACTATAACTCTTTTCTTTGTTAATTGAATGGTCAGTGTAGGATATATAGTATATGTATTTAACTTATCATAGTCTACTTTCAAGTGATAGTATACCATTTTATGTATGGTATAGGAACCTTACAATAAATAGTATACTTCCATTTATCCCCTCCATAACTTTTTTGCTCCTGCTGTAATATATTTTCATTTTGCACTTGTTACAAACTCTGCAATACATTGTTTCTTGTCTGTTTTTTTTTCTTTCAGAGGGAGTTGTTTTGGTTTGGGTTTGGGTCTGGGGTTTGTGGGTTTTTTATAGTGATTGAACATGCAATGTATTGTTATTATTTTTGTTTATCAGAAAATTATCTTTAAAAAGGTTTAAATAATAAGAAAAAGTCACATATTTCACATACAGTTATCATTTCTGCTACTGTTATTTCTTTTGTGTAAATACAGATTTTCATTTATAATTTTCCTTCTGTCTGGAAGATTTACATGTAGTACAGGTCTGTTGGTGATGAATTTTTTCAGCCTTTGATTTTGGAAGATATTTTTACTTAATAGAGAATTCTAGTTCACTGTTTTTCTTTCAGTACTCTTAAGATGTTTCTTCATTGTCTTCTCACTGCATTGTTTCTGTCAAGAAATCTACTGCCATCCTTATCTTTGTTCTTCTGTGTGTAATGTGACTCTTTTCTCTGTCTGCTTAATCACTGATTTTAGCAACTGGATTATAGTGTAGTGTCCTATTTGCTTTTTGTGCTTAAGATTTGTTCAGCTTATTGGATATCGCTTTATAGTCTTAATCAAATTTGTAAATTTTTCAACCATTATTTCTTCAAATATTTTTCTGCCCCTCCTTTCTTCATTTTTCTCTTTCAGTGACTGCAAGTACTTGTTATAAAGATCCTTGAAGTGGTCCCATAGCTCACCGATGCTCTATTCTTTTTTTTTTTTAATTTTTTATGGTGACATTGGTTAATGAAATACAATAAGCTTCAGGTGTACAATTCAACAGTAAGGCATATATATATTTACACTGTGTGTTCACATCACATAGTTAGATTTCTTTCTGTCACCACATATTTGACCCTCTTTACCTCATCTACCTCCCCGCTACCCCATACCCCCTACCTTCTGGTAACTACTAGTTCATTGACCATGACCATGAGTCTCTGTTTGTTTCTCCTGCTCATTTGTTGCTTTTAAGTTTATATTCCACATATAAGTGATATCATCTGATTTTCAACTTTTTCTGTCTGACTTATTTTGCTTAGCATGATTTTCTCGAGGTCCATCCATGTTTTCAGAAATGGTAGTATTTCATCACTTCTTAAGGCTGAGTAATATTCCATTGTATATATGTACCACAGCTTCTTTAGCCAATCATCTATCGTAGGGCACTTCGGTTGCTTCCATGTCCTGGCATGTGTGAATAATGCTGCTAAGAACATCGGTGTGCAAATATCTTTTTGAATATGGATCACATGTCAATTCTGAGTTTTTGAGGAACCTCCATACTGCTTTTCATAGTGACTGTACCAATTTTCAGTCCCACCAGCAGTGTATGAGGATTCCTATTTCTCCTATTGCATTCTCTCCAACATTTATTACTTGTCCTGTTGATTATAGCTATTCTAACAGATGTGAGATGGTATCTCATTGTGGTTTTGATTTGCATTTCCCTAATAGCTAGTGATGTTGAGCATCTTTTCAAATATGTGTTGGCCATTTGCATGTCCTCTAAGGAGAAGTGCCTGTTTAGGTCCTCTGCCCAATTTTCGATTGGATCATTGTGGGGGGGGGG
>NW_006442497.1:2037338-2040138 GCF_000325575.1 Pteropus alecto
TCTGTATACTTCATTTTGATTAGTTTCTTTTGCTATGTCTTCATGTTCACTAATCTTGTCTTCTGCAAAGTTTAGTGTGTCTTTAATTCCATCTATTGTATTTTTTTTTTAATCTCAGGCATTGTCATTTCACCTCTAGAAGTTTAATCTTAGTCTTTTTTCTTACATTGCCCATGTCTCTACTTAACATTTAAATGTGGAATACTGTTACAATAACTAATTTAATGTCTTCATCTGATAATTCTAATATCTGTTTCAGTTCTACACTATTTTGACCAGATGATTTTTCTCCTCGTTATAGGTAGTATTTTTCTGATTCTTTGCATGTCTGATAACTTTTTATTAGATCCAAGATTTTGTAAATTTTATCTCACTCGGTGCTGGACATTTTTATATTCCTAAACATATTCTTGAGCTATGTACTGGGATGCAGTTAAGTTACTAGAAAACAGTTTAATCCTTTCAGGTTTTCCTTTTAAATTTTTCAGGCTGAACCAGGGCAGTGCTCATTGTTCCCCATTGCTGAGGCAAGAGTCTTCTTAGTATTTTATTCCACATCTTCTTTTAACCACAGGATTTCTAAGCTGGCTGATAGAAACAGTCATTAATCTTAACCCTGTGTGAGCACTGGGCATTGTTACTTCTAATCCTTTGGATGTGCTTTCCTAGCCTCATGTATTTTCCTCACATGGAGACCCCGATCACTTCTTAACTTAATACTTGAGTGGGACCCTCTGAAGATCTCCAGAGTTCTTTCTCTATGCAGCTTTGCCTCTCCACATCTCCCAGACTCTCAATTCTAACTCCTCTACTCAGAAAATGTGTTGGGTTATGTTTTGGTTCCTGTACCTGTGCTTCAGCCTGGAAATTCTAGTTTCTATCAATAGGGATGAATTTAAAAGTAGGGAAATATCAGAAGTAGAGATGGAGGGTGGAGCAAGGAGTAAGTTTCATGATATCAAGATATGAAACTAGATTGTGAGAGGCCTGATAAGGAGCTTGGATTTAATTCTAGAGGCAATGAGAACCATCAAAAACATTGAGCAGCAATAAGCTTTACCTAAATAATAATAGCTAACAATAATTGAATGTTTATTATGATTCAGATCCTTTTCTACATGCTTCCCATCTATCATTTTATAAATTCACACAACAACCCTAATAGATGGGTTCTATTATCTTCATTTCACTTACAAGAAAAATGAGACAAAGAAATTAAGTATTGCGCCATAGGTGATGGCACATAATTGATTCAGAGCCCTTGCCCCCTGAACCACCCCTCTGGCTACAGTATGGAGGCTGACTGAAGCAAGATCAGAGGCAGCCAACAATCTGGGGAAAAGAAATGAGAACTTAACCAAAGCAATGGTGTGGGAGTAGAGAAAGGGAGATATCTGAAGAAAAGATGCAGTGACCAGGTTGTTATTTGTAGATGTGTGAGAGAAAGGGAGTTGAAAAGAAAAACTCTTATATAATATTATTCACTGAGATGGAAAACATAATAGGAGAAAGTGATGATTTTGTGTGGGCATGCTAGGTTTGCATTCCTGTGCTGGGTTTGCATTCCCAGGGCAATGTGGAAGGAAGTGTTCGAGAGATGAACTGTTATGTCTGGAGTTCAGGAAAAGAGTCCAGATAGGATTAGAGTATCATCTATGTAAAGATATTAGTAATAACCATGAGCTAGAGTAGATCTTTCGGGAAGAGGTAGACAAGATGGTTGGCTCTAAGGATCCAGCTAGGAATAAGGACATAGGACCAGGACTAGAGTTTGAGTCTCAGGACTAGTCATCCTTAATCTTTATGCGTAACCATAGATACTTCTAAGAACAACTTACAACATGCACCTTGTAACAGCCCATCACTCTCTGAGGCTGGATATATACCACATCACATAGGAGATAGCACAGTGAGATGAAAGGAGTCAGACTTCAGCATCAGACAGAGCTGAGCCTGAATCAACTATTTACCAGTTGCATGGCCTTTCATTTCCCTAAGCCTCCATTTCCTTTCAAAGATGAAGATAGAGGAGAAAAAAAAAATGGCATAGATGATAGTGGCTCTGTTCATCCCTCTGGTGACCAAATCAAAGTTGTGATGGAAACAAAGAGCAAACGGCCACGAAAAATCACCTGGGATCTAGATGAACAAGCCATACAACTAGGGAGAAGTCCAAGGAAACACCCTGCAATGGCAGGAGGTAAAATGGGACGAGGATGCGGGGCTGCCCGGTCCTGAGCAGCTGAGAGAGACAGACGCTGTGGCAGCGGCAGAAGCCTCTTAAAGGGGCTGCGACCACAAGCAGACTTTTGCGGTGACGAACCTGCTCACTCTGAGCACCAGTGCCAATTCGGCTGCATGCAGAGGCACCAGGGACTTATAGGAAGACATTGTCAGAGTGAGGGCCAAGGTGAGACTTACTGGGTACAGAAGTGCCGGTGGTATCCATTGTTCCCTGTTGAGCCCTCTCCACTCTCAGGGCACGGACCCAGTGCCACCATAGCCAAGAATTTATCAAACCAGATAACAGAGGTCACTCGCCCAGAAGATTCCCTGAAACCCTGCCTCTCTCAACTCGGGGCCCCACTCAAGCCACATTCAGGTGTATCCTCAGCAAGTCAGGAGCTCCCTGCTAAGACTCACACTGGAGGCAGCCTCAGTTTCTGGTGTGGCCTTTTGAGGCAACTATAAGCACAGCATCTGTGGACTGCTTGCTGAATCTTAACAGGTGGCCCTGGAGGGGCAGAGGCTTGAGCTAAATTTGGCCTGCAGCTGGACCCCTCTCAGGACTCTACCACTG
>NW_006442497.1:2041040-2046277 GCF_000325575.1 Pteropus alecto
TTTAGGGTTTTTATATACAATGGAATATTATTCAGCCATTAAAAAAATGAAATCCTACCATTTGCAACGACATGGATGGACCTAGAGTGAAATAAGTCAGACAGAGAAAGATAGATACTATATGATTTCACTTATATGTGGTATCTAAGGAACAAAAAGAACAAACTAATCGAAAACAGATTCACAAATTTAGTGGACAATTTGGTGATAGACAGAGGAGAGGGAGATTTGGGGGGTTGGGAGACTGGGGTGAAGGGTTAAAGAAGTACAAATTAGTAGCTGATGGATGGTCACAGGAATGGAGAGCACGGCACAGGGAACGCAGTCAGCAGTAATATGCTGGCTAGATGGAGGGCCGGGGAGGAAGAGAGCAATGGGCATAGTTTTATGAACTATATAGATGTCTAACCAATGTTATGTATACTTGAAACTAAATTAAGAAATAATTTTTTAAAAAGATGCAGATAATAACGCTTACTTCATAGAGTGTATGTAAAGATTAAAGAAATGTATGCATAGCACAAAGTACACACATAGTAGATACTCAAAAAATGATAAATTAGCCATCTTTCTTCCAATCCTATCAGCTTCCTTTTTCAGAGCACATTCGATGTTGCTTCAGTCTTGAAATAGCCGCCATCAAGACCTTCATCAACTCTTTCATTTGTGTTGATGGGAAGCAGGAAGGCTACAAACCACATGGCAAAGAAGTCATCCTTAAAGAAGTAGCATGTTTAGTGGGAACTGTTTTGATCATACAGGCTCTGACACTTGTTAACTACATAATCTCAAGAAAATCATCCAACCAGTCAGCATTAGTTTCTCTATATGTAAATTTAGGCAATAACCCTACCCCACAGGACTGTTCTAAGGATTGAATGAGATCCCAGAACACCCACCACAGGGTCTGGCATACAGAGCTTGTTCAATAAATGTTAGTGCCTATCACCTTCATCTTTCTTTCTCTTCTTTGTCCATGGAAACAAAGTCATAAATTGCCCTTCTCCCATCTGGAAGTCTAAAGCATTCTTTATTTCCTCCTAATGGAATGTTCACATTCTGCCTCTTGTGACCTATATTTCTGAGAAAATTCTGCCCTCCTTCTAGACAGGGAGCTGCCTAGAGGACAGAGACCATGTCTGACCCACCTCTATCTTCTCCAGATTGCCTGGTTCACATTAGGTACATAGTAAATTTGCACTGAATAGGGGGATGAATGAATAACGAAATGAATGAAATTGTTCTGATTACATCAGAAGCTGTGAGTGAAAGAAAATTAATTTGCAGATGGAATTATTACATTGTGTACCCAATCTTGCAAAAACAATGAGACACAGCTTGTAGGAGTTCCAAATACTTTTTTTGAAATTTAATTGCCAATTAATTTTCCTGCAAAACACAATAACCTCTATGAGCTAAAGGAAACAAAACAAAAAGAGCTCTAAAAACCTCACTAGGTTCTACCTGGAACTGCAGTGGTTTTTCTTCTGAGTTAGAAACCTGAGAAAGTAAGATGCCATAATTGTCGCTATCTTTGGTCATGAGCAGGATGCCTTTACCCTGAGTCTTCTACTCCTCATAACCCACGGACAGGGCATGGCTTCCACCTGTGACTATAGAAGTTGGGGGTGATCTGAGCTGAGATATCTCCAATCTTTCTCTCACTGTGTTCCCTCGCGATCAGAGCTCAGTTTACAATGAGACTTACAGCTCAGTCTGTGACCATGATCAGAGCTCAACCTGTGACCAGGATGAGGGCTTAGCCTGTGACCAGAATCAGAGTTAAGTCTGTGACCAGAATCAAGTCTCAGTATGTGATGAGGGTTGGGGCTCAATCTGTTACCACAATCAGGGCACAGTCTGGGGCCAAGATCCAGACTCAGCTTCCATCCATAGTCAAAGCAATAGTCGCATGCCTACCCAGCTCTTGCTGAAATTAGAGGTAGACCAATGGGACAGACATAACACAAACACATGAGGTGTCTGCTACACTACTCAATCAGTGATTGTCGAATAGAATTAAATAAATGTTGTAAGATTCTTTTGTGTCTCAAGATGAGGTGGGACATGGATAGGAGAGAGAGGAACGGGAAGAAGGATATCATCAGCCCTGATGAGAAAAGGACCAGAATTCAGGTGTTCCAGACAGAGTTAAATCTTGATCTGACCCATTTAAACAACTTCTTGGCCAGGGAGATGGATTTGTCACCTTCAGCTGCACGGTAACCCACATAGAGATCATAGAGCCCCAGACAATCTGCCTGGAGACGTGTACCTGTAGGCCAGAATCTCAGCATCAGTAGCTGTCACCTGCTTGGGTATTACAGCTAAGTGGGTCACCATTTGCCAGCCACTTCGCTGATTAATAGTGTGTAAAGTGGCTATCTCACAGTGGCTGGGGCACCGTGACTCAAGCCTGAGAAATGCTGCTGCTCCAGCAATGAGCTCATTCTATGAGTGGCAATGAGGCTCTGAGAGTGTTAAATCTCAGTCACTATTTTGGGGGTACTCACTCATGAATTCCTTGCATCAGTTTGTCCCCTGCTTGGTCTCCCCTCTCTGCTTTCCCCAGTATCTCATCTGAAGGACACCTCTGAAATGAGGAATGAGATATAATGAAGCTACATATAAAATTAATCAAATATGACACAAGAATTGATGTGGAATGCAATCTTATTGGCATGTTATTCACCTCCTTGGAGTAGAGTTTTTTGTTTACTGTTTACTGCGAAGGCAAGGAGCAACACCAGGGGTTATTTTTCAGAATGAAGACTGGAGAGATAGAAAACAATTACTAAGGAGGGTGGGTACACTATTTAAATGAACTAAGATTCTTATAGATTGGTTTTTTTGTTGTTGTTTTTTTATCTAGTTATAAGAAATGTCTAAAGGTAGATTCAAAGAACTTGATTGTCCTGTATTAGAGTAGAAGTCATTCATCTATTTGTCTATTCCTCTATTCATTCGGTACTATTTACTGAGTATCTACTCTGTGCCTGACCCTGTACTAGACACAGGAGCAAGCCAACCAAAATTATAGTCGTTGTTGTAGTAATAACAGTAGTAGTTGTTGTTGTTAGCTAACATTTACTGAAGATTTACCATGTGCTGGACCTTGGGTTGAGCATGTTGTAAGCATCATCTTATTTAATTTCACGCAACCTAGGAAGTAGCTACTATTAGTGTCCTCATTTTACAGTTGAGAAAACTGAGTTGTGAAGCAGTTAAAGAACTTGCTCAAAGTTAAGCAAGTAGTAAGTGGTTAAGTTCCTGGCACAGCAAGATCATTCAGATCTTCCTTCCTCATCATTTGAATTATAAACAGAGTGGCTAAAAGATTAAAACATTGGTTGGAATTCACTTATCCTCCAGGCAGCGTCTAGACAAGAGTTTCCTGCTCTTCTGTCTCTGGCACTGAACTGTACTTTTTTTATGCCAAGACTTCAATATCCCCCACCATGTGCCAGTAAATTCTTTGTGGTTTAAATTGTCCGGAATTTGCTCCTGTTGCTTGAAATCAAAGAACCCTAACTGAGTTAGGTAGTGAATTCACCATCAAAGGACTGGAGGATGTATGAATGTGGTAGGCTACGAGGAAGGGATCGATGTGTGAAATGGTGTGACAGATTTTATTTTCCAAAGGTGGCTGAAATGATGTCTGCTGTCCCACATCCTCTTCTTAAACCTCACCACTTCTCCATTGAGTGATAGGGTCAATATCCCCTTCCTCTGAACCTGGGTAAAACCTCTGTGAGTGCCTCAGCCAATAGAGTATGACAGAGTAACATTATGTGACCTCCAAGGCTAGATCACAAGATGCCATGCACTGTGCCTTGCTCTCTTAGGATACTTACTCTAGAAACAGTCACCATGCTATGTGCAATCCCAAACCAGCCTTATGGAGAAACCACATGAGGAAGCCAGGTATAGGTGCTCTGGCACACAGCCCAAATGACAGTCCATGTCATCCTCAAATATGAATGAAGGCATATCCAGATGGTCCCAGCCCAACACCATCAAGTGACAAACCCACCATCACCAGCCTTCAAGTCTGCCCAGGTGAGGTCCCAGACATTATGGAGCAGAGATGCTCTATCCCTAATGGGTCCTGTCCAAATTTCTGACCCACAGAATCTGTAAGCATAATGAAATAGTTTCATTATGTCACTCAGTTTCGAAGCAATAACAACTGAAACTGGGTATTTGGAAAAGAAGATCTTTTGGGTCATGTCCAACCTGGAAACTTTTAGCTCAATCACTTCTCACAGGAACTGCTCCGCATATCCACACGTATACCAAGACAGGGGTGTTCATTGATAATGACTTTTCCACTCTGAGAGAGTGGAGCTTCAGAGTCCAGACTCTGAGTGTCACCTCGAGTCCAGGATCTGAAAAACTAAACCCATGTACTCAGCAGACAACCCCTTTGCTAAGAAGAAGTTCAGGTGTTGACTGGGAAGAGGTAACTTCTGGGCAAGTATCCCATTTAGAAACCAGAAGAACAAGAGGGGAATCATAAATTCTTTTGAAGGGTGCATCCTATTTGTTATTCAGGGAAGGACCATTTATATCTAAAGAACATCAAACGAACCAGCCGAGTCTCCTTTATGGTCCAGGGAGAGATGGAGCAGGGGAAATAAACAAGGTATGCAAAAATGATAGCATCAGGAAGTTATCTAGAGAGAAACAAAATGTCCTGAGCCAGCTAAGAATTTCATTAAAGTAAGTCTTTGTTAAAAGTAATGCTCTGCTCTTGTCACCACTGCAATCAGGCCATCTCTTTCCTAAAAATGGAATGGTATTCACGCTAGGGACAAGGACAATTGAGGATCTCCATCTCTGTCATGTGTTTGTGTGTGTGTGAGTGTGTATGTGTGTGTCCCATCCCCAGCCCTCTGTCATTGTGTCCTTGTCTTTGTATTGTGGCTAAGAGAGAACAGACTCCTGAGTCAGAATGCCTAGGCTCAAATCTGGTATGCTCTCAAAAAATTACTCACCCTCTCTAAGCCTCAATTTTCTCATCTGTTAAAAAATGAATCATATTAGTATCTATCTAGTAGGATTTGTGGGTTTAATAAAATATTAGCACAGTCCTTAACACTAAGAGAATTTCAATTTTATTTATTTGTTGTGTTATTGTTACATCATTATATTATTATTATATTTATTATTTATTATTATCATTATTACCGAGTGCTTTTCTGGGCCTATATTGATATTTTGGTCAATAGGGCCTC
>NW_006442497.1:2049525-2064371 GCF_000325575.1 Pteropus alecto
TCAAAAAAAAAAATGAGGGTAGTTTAAGGGACCTCTGGGACAACATCAAGCATACCAACATTCACATCACAGAGGTACCAGAAGAAGAAGAGTGAGAGCAAGAAATTGAAAATGTATTTGAAGAAATAACAACAGAAAACTTCTGGAACCTGGCAAAGAAAATAGACATGCAAGCCCAGGAAGTACAGACAGTCCCAAAGAAGATGAACCCACACCAAGACACATCATAATTAAAATACCAAAGGTTAAAGACAAAGAGAGAATCTTAAAAGCAGTAAGAGAAATGCAATTAGTTACCTACAAGGGAGATCCCACGAGACTATCAGCTGATTTCTCAACAGAAACTTCACAGGACAGAAGGGCTTGACATGAAATATTCAAAGTGATGAAAAGCAAGGACCTACAACCAAGATTACTCTACCTAGCAAAGCTATCATGTAGAATCAAAGGACAGATAAAGAGCTTCTCAAACAAGAAAAAGCTAAAAGATTTCATCATCACCACGTCAGTATTACCAGAAATGTTAGAGGAACTTCTAGAAGAAAGAGAAGGAGGAAATGGAGGAAAAAGAGAAGGAAAAAAAGAAGATGAAAAATATGAATAATAAAATGGCCATAATTACATATTATCAACTATTGCTTTGAATCTGAATGAATTGAATGCCAAAGTCAAAAGATAGGGTGACTAAACAGATAAGAAAACAAGACCTTTACATATGCTGCCTACAAGAGACTCACATCAGATCAAAAGACACACACAGACTGAAAGTAAAGGGATGGAAAAAGATATTTCATGAAAATGGAAACAAACAAACAAAAGGCTTGGGTGGCAATACTGGTACCAGACAAAATAGACTTTAAAGCAAAGGCTATAACAAGAGACAAAGAAAGACCCAGTAATACCACTTCTGGGTATTTATCCAAAGAAACCCAAAACACTACTTTAAGGGACATATGAATCTCTATGTTCATTGCAGCATACAATAGCCAAGATACGGAGGCAACCTGGGTATCCATCAATGGAGAAATGGGTAAAGAAGAGGTGGTACATATATATACAATGGACTATTACTCAGCCAGAAAAAAAAAAATGAAATCTCGCCATCTGTAACAACATAGATAAACTTAGATGGTATTGTGTTGAGTGCAGTAAGTCAGACAAAGACAAATGTCATATGATTTTACTTACATGTGGAATCTAAAGAACAAAATAAACCAACAAACAGAAATAAACTCATAGATACAGAGAACATTTTGATGATTGCCAGATGGGTGGGGGTTGGAAACATGATTGAAAAAAGGGATGGGATTAAGAAGTACAAATCAGTAGTTACAAAATAGTCATGGGGATGTAAAATATAGCATAAGGAATACCTTCAATAATATTATAATAACTATTCGTAGTGTCAGATGGGTACTATGATTTACCATCATAAGTTCTATAAACATCTAATCACTATGTTGTAACACCGGAAACTAATATAATGTTGTATGCCAACTGTAACTGAAAAATAAAAAGAATTATTTTTTAAAAAGGAAGTCTACAAAATAACTGGCCGGTACTTTTCAAAAAGTATCAAGATCACGAAAGATAAAGACTGAGGCACTGTCACAGATTGGAGAAGACTAAATTGATAGCTCCTGGACCAGAAGAAGGATGTTAATGGGAAAAGTGGCAAAATATGAATAAGATCTGTAGATTAGTCAATAGCATCTAATCAGGGTTAATTTTCTGGTTTTAATAATTGTGCAATGGTTGTGTAAGATGTCAACATTAGAGGAAGCTGGGTGAAAGTGTATGGGAATCCTCCATACTAGCCTCATATCTATTCTATAAGTCAAATTATTTCAAAAAAAAATTAAAAATATCTGACCACAAACCTTTTTTTTACTGAAATATTTTTTTTGCTGGCACCTAATAGTTGCTGTGAGAATTAAGTGAGACACAATGGTAAAGTATGGGGCTTGATACAAAAGAGGGTGGAATGTTATTGTGGAATGTTAGCTTTGGTCATTTTATAAATTCTGAGGCTGGGGCAATTGGCAGAAGACACAGAGAAGTCCCTGAGCACAAACATCAACACTTCCCAGGTATTTCCTGCATTGGAGGTTGTGGGGGTAAGGGAGTGGTAGTCTTTGTGGTTGAAAAGTTCCTTTTTGGTAACTTTCGGAACTACAGTTCCATTGGTAACTTCAAGATGCTGTTTTAGAAATATGAGTTTTGTTTCATTATTTTTAAACTGTAGAAGTTACATATACCCTTGTATGATATATTTTATGACTTTTCAAAAGTAGCTCTTTTTTTATGAAATAAATTTTTATTTTCAAAAGAAACTTGCTGTCATTAGCAAAAATGGAAGACCAAGGTCACTAACCATAAAATAAAGTTAACTGGTAAAAATGAATACTGTGAAAGCTGCACACCAAAGGCTCTGACCTCAAGACCTCTTCCCCTTCGTTAAAAAGAGAAATTAGCAACTGCTAAAGAAACGTTTAATTTTATCAGCATTCAAATGGGATTTTCTCCGTGATATAATCAGAGGAGTGAAAGAGATTTGGAAAGTGAATAATTTTACAACTATATGATGCAATGTTAGTGTCTTGTATGTATACCTTTTAAAATCATCTCTGGTACTACCTGAAATCATATACCAAATTCGGAGAACACTGCTTTTTTTGAAACCTCATGGTGAGGTTTGAAGACCATAGGGCTGCAGAATGAAAGTCAAAAGGCTTGCTGCTGGACTGAAGAGTCATTCTCACAGTACTATCCCTGGTGTCAGGAAATAGCAGTTGTCATATACTGATGGTGGGAGCATAAATTGGTACAACTTCTTTGAACATATTGTTTGATCCACTAATTTCTTCTTCTAGGTGTTTGTCCTACAGATATAATTATGAGTCATTAAAGTATATTTGGCAATAGGAAAAAACAGAAACAACCTAAATGTCCATCAATAAGAAATGTACTACCCAACGAAATATTATACAGCCATTTAAAAAATGAGAGATGTGAGGGGAGAAAAAGTAATCAGGGGGATCGTTTCATAAACTATATAAATGTCTAACCAATGTACTGTATACATGAAACTAAGAATAAAATAAATTTTTTAAAAAATGAGAGATAGTACATGTACCATTATAAAAAATTTCCAACAGGTAGTATTTTTTACAACATATATGCAAAGTGCATAATAGTGTACATAGCATGCTCTCATTTGGGTTTTTTAAAGTGGACATACATATTGTATCAGCCAGCTATCACCATGTAACAAACAACCCCAAAACTCAGTGACATACAACAATATCAGGCTCAAAGGTGTGCAGTCAGTTGAGGCAGCTCTACTTCTCAAGACTGGGAGACTACAGAGAGGCTGGACCAACTTTGATCCACATGTCTCTCTTCTTCTAGGACCAACCATCTATCTGGGGTATGTTTTTCTCATGGTCATAGAGGAAGTATGAGAGGAGAGCTCCAAATAAGCATATTCCAGATTTTTGCTCACGTCACACCTACTAACATCTCATTAGCCTGAGCAAGCCGTGGCTAAGCCCGATATCGATGGGACTAGAAAGTATGCTCCTGAGAGGAAAAAAAGGAATAAATATTTGCTGAACAAATATTCTTAAAAGTTCTAAAAATCATTTATTATGAGATATATATGAATATATACTTAATGTTACATTTCATGTATTTCACATAAAGAGAATCTCTAAGAAATTAATAATAGGTTATGTTTAGAAAGCAGAGCTGGAAGACTAGGGTCAGGATGAGAGTGAAGTTTATCTTTCATTATTCTTTTGCAATGCTTGAATTTTGTACAATTTGTATATGTCATTTTCGCAAGAGTCAAACACCATCTTTACATCTGTCTGGTCCATGAGGCATTTATTTTCATATTGTCTTATTTGAGGCTCACACTAGAGGGAGGCAGGCAGAAAAATGATTATGACCCCACTTTGTAGATGAGAAGGAAACAGATCCAGACAGTTAAAGTGACTTGCCCAAGGACAGACAGCTGAAAAAGAGCCAAACTGGGGCTTGAAGCCGGATCTACCTTAAACCAAAGTCATGCCACCATGCCATGTAGCTTGCTATGGTCCAGTGCCCACAAGCACTGTCCTGTGCAGGTCCTCCCTGTGGACCAGCATAGAGATCCAACCCCTAAATTCCTTGCATACCACATGGGAGTGACCAAATGGGGACAGCTCCTCAGAGAACATCTTGTTCAACCTGGCCATTTTACAGATGGGCAAAGTAGGCCCAGAATCACAAAGCAGTTCCCTCCATCACTCTGTGTCTCGGATGGAACCTTAACACACATCTGACAGGTTGTTTGAGAGATCAAATAAAACCATGTATATGAGAGGGTTTTGCAGCCCAGAGAGTGTAAGCCATGATTTCAGAGACTCACCTGCCTGGTGTTCGTTCGCCACAGGAGAGCCAGGAGACCAAGAATATGTTAACTGACGCACAGCATAGCATAGCAGAATTCTCAGAGTAAAAGCAACTGCTCTGAAGAAAAGCCAAAGGGCTTTGAGCCACTGGGGCAGAGAGCAGGCTGCTCTGCGATGACACGTTTTAGTTTTGTACAGCAAATAGGTTCTAGAATTGTTCTGCAGCAGATATCATGCCTGAGCAGGGACTGAGTTCATGTGAGCTCCTTCACAGCTCAGCATATAAATCGTTCCCTTAGCAAAGCTCTGTCCCCCCCTCACCCCGCACCCCAGGAAAGGCCGAGGTGGCTTCAGCACTAAAGAGCTTTTTCTTCCCTCCTTCCACCCTAGGCAGGTTCCCCCTCATGAGTCTCCTTCCCTACAGTGCTCCCAAAGGACAGTATCCCCTCTCATTACAATGAGCTCCGCTTCCCCTGTCATCATCCCTCAGAAGGCAACAAAGAAATGGGTAGGAAGGAAGGAACGAAGGCTCCAGATGCTGATGAGTGAGCAGAAGTGAGGGGGGCCCTCAGAGTCACACTTAAGCCATTTTCAACTTTGCATAGAATGGAAATTTCTGTGAGCTGCGCTGAAAGCTCCTACAATGACTAATGTCACCAAGCGAGCTCTAAGAACAAATGGATGCTAATTATTTTGTGGAAGGAAAGACAAGTGGAGAATTTAAACAGGGGGTCCAACTAAGCAGATGGTGGAAAATCTGAAAGCTCAGAAAGCCGGGTCTGACCTTCCCATCCACCCACCCCATGCCACCGCTCCCCTTCTCAGCTCTGAGCAAGGCAGCTCAGCTCAAAGGCCTAGAATCTTCAGAGAGCCCTTTGTACAGGCCCTAGCCGACCTCCAGACTGTGGGCCCCCACTAGCTTTGCAGCTGGGTTTACAGAGCTTCCTCATGCAGTGGGAAGTCCAGGGGACCAGTATGAAGGTGGACAACACCCCAGCCCCACAGGGAGTCTCAGGGCTGGAGGAATTCAGTGGGTAATGCCTCTTTTAAGCTCATCCCCAGAAAGAGGTCACAGAACACACATGCATTTGGTTTTCCAAGATAGGTTGGACAAGACTGAAACCAGAGGAGGAATGGGCTCAGCTTCCCACCGCCCTCGCCCCAGACTGACCAAAGGGTCTCAGTGAATGAGTTATCTCCCTCCCTAGAGACATCCTCACATCCTGGGAGGTGGTTTTCCAGGCACTTGACACTCTGTCCCACAGAACAACTGGACATTTCTAGCTCTCTCCTCACAGTTTCACTCCTTTGGCCTCAGCTCAGACCATTTCATATTCCTGGAATACTCTTCGCTTCCCTTCATCTGGCTATCTCCTACTTGACCTCCATGATTCATGTGTCACCTCTTCCCAAAGGCCTCCCCAACCCCCTAGCTGGGATCACTCAGTTGCTTGTGCCTGGCCCGCACTGCACTTAGTGTCCTAAAGTATAAAATGACTTTGACGCCCTCGAGGATACGGTCCTTACCAGATTCACCCTTGAGTTCCTCCAGGCGGTGGGGTGGCCCCAAAGTCAGTACTTGGGAAACACTTGCTCACTGGTCAGCTGGTACCTAGAGAGCAGCTCAGTACCAGTCTCTCACACCAGATGGGGCCCAGGCTGCTCCACACCCACAAAGAGTTGGCAGCTCATTAAGAAGAAGCTGGTCGTGAGGGTGACCCAACTTCCCTAACCTTCCAACTACTCAAGAGTCTTAGCCCCAAAGCAGTCACAAAAGCAACAGAGAAGAGAATCACGGATGAGTGACGTGGAAGAATCCCCAAGAATATAGACCCCATCCATCTTAATCCCCATCCCTGGGGGAGTCAGGCACAGAGAGAAGAAGGGGCAGTTGAGGGCAGAGCAGACCAGGAACCAGGCCTCCTGATTCCTACTGCTGTGCTCTTTCACCCATATCACATGGCAAAATGACAATAATAATGACACTGTGCTTATATATAGGTTTATCGTGTGAGAGGAGATATTCTAAGCACTTTATATGGATTAACTCATTTAATCCTATTAACAACCCTATGAAACTAGGAACTATTGTCATGCATATTTTACAAATCAGGAAATAGGCACAGAATGGTTATGTAATTTGTCCAAAATCACACAGCAAAGCTAGGATTTGAACCAAGCTGTCTGCCTGCAATCTGTGCTCATGTGATTAAACTGGACATCCCTCTCCTAAACTCTGACACAGAACAATGCCACTGTACTCAGCCGACTTCTTAGGGGTTCTTACTCAATAGAGACTTTCCCAGTGCAGAAGAGGATGCCCAAGGGAGGAAGTCAACTTTCTGGGAAAAGAACTATCCCAGATGTATTTTGTGAATAGCACTCACTCAGTAAACTTTGTGGAAGAAAAATATATTTCAGCCATATCCATTATTTGCTATCACTAATCTGTTGCTCTGTTCCTTTCAAGTAATTAAAGCAACCTGGTTTTTCCCCACCAGTTGTGGTAACTGGTGCAAGGAAAGACCAGTGAACATTTGAAGGAAGAAGATCTGACTTCTGGTGCCAGCTCTGCTTTTTTTATGAGCTGTGTGACCCTCCACAACTCCCTGAACTTCTCTGAGCTTGTTGTTTTTCAATAGTAATGGGATATAATATCTTGACTCTGACAGCACCGAGCAGAATGTAGGCCATGCGTTACTCACAGGCTAACAGAGAAAGACAAAAGTCATCACAGTGTCCAGTCAAAGGGGAACACAAAGACAGCAGTGCTTGGACTGTGTGGGAGGGGATCAACAAAGAAGTCATGACACTGAAGAACTCTGAGTGGAGGAGACTTAAAAGACAAGTCAGAGGTCACTGGGGTAAAGAGGGCGTGCAGGCCAGTGAAGCAGCCTGAGCAAAGGCAAGTGTGAAGAGGCATTTTCTGAGAAGGATATATGGTTCTCCAGTGTGAGGGGGCAGGATGGGGGTTGGGAATGAGAAAAGGAATGTGAATGTTCTTGGTAACAAGACAGTTTGAAAGGTACTTAGAGAACATCCACCCAAGGGCTACCATCTGACATGGCTTCAGGGTATTGGCAGGTGATATAAGTAAGTAAAGTGGGTGTGAGACAGTAGGGAGGGACAGAGTGAGTGACAATTAGAGGATAGGCCCTGACTAAAGATATTCATTTTCTTCGACCCCATGAAATATGTCTGCAGTTTGAACTTGAGCTTGTAACTCCTCCTCCATTCTGATCCCTTCACCCTACAGAATGTCACAATTGTTACAAAGACAGGTCATAACTGACTAGGTACTCCTTCCCCAGCTGTGTGTGCAGCACACAGGTTCTTAACCCTCCCTTCCTCTGGACACGTACATAGGTCACAGCATCAAGCTTCAAGACCTCTTCCCAAATGCTCTCCCTCTGTCTTACTCTGTCTCCTCTGCACTGGAATCTTGATCGCTGACTCGGTACCCTGCTCTTCTCGCCCTCTCTGCTGGTGCCATTGAGCAGTCTACTGTCCACTTCTCCCTTGCCCCAGGCCTAGGTTCCCTTTTGATGCCTGTATGTTTTTACTAAATCATCACTACTTCAGAGCAACTAAGACACACTCCCCTTCCACCGATCCTCATGTACCCAGATGGGCCGCACAGCTGGGTTGCTTGGGCCCTGGGAGTTACAGCACTTTTTGACCATAGCATTTTTCTTTCCAGGGTGCACACAAGTTGCCATGGTGAGTGACTGGTCAACAGGTTGGGGGAAGAGTAGACTTTCAAGTAACAGCCACCATACTGTTTCTCAGAACAGCCTTCCTCTTGCTGACTATTGTCCACTCTGCAAGACTTCTCCTGGGTCCCCTTGCCATCTGGGGCTCACTAGATACACCCACGCATGTCTGAAGGCCAGTCAAACACATGGGCTGCAGGCCTCCAGGAGATCAGAGGAGGTAAACTGATACCTGAGAGAGACGTTGTCACTTACCCTCCACCCACTGGAGATACCCAAATTTCATCTCCAGCCCAGCTGCAACCTCTGTTACATGTTTATAACCATAAAAAACAACACAAGACCAGCATGGAAAATTTGGGAAGGTGTTTAAGATCACCCTAAACCCCCTTCTTTTGGAGAAAACCCACTTTAAACATTTAACATGCTTCCTTCTTGCCCTTTTTTCTAAGATTATGTAGAGATTTTAAAGAGATGAAAAAAGAGATAAAAAAATAGATAAAATAGTTGAGATATATGTATAGACAGTTGTATGCCATACTTTTTTTTTTTTTTTGCATTGATCGTTAACATTTCTTACATCACTGGAATTCTTTACATCATTTTTAAATGACTCATAAAAATTTATCAAATGGATATATCATAGTTTATCATTGTATCTTAACGGCAGGATATTAAGATTGAATCTAATTTAATAGTGCTATAAACATCTTTGTCTCTATCTCTGATCCTTTTCTTAGGATCTATTTCTAGAAATGGAATTCCTAAGACAAAGAGTATAAATATTTTAAGGCTTTCATATCTACTTGGCAAGTACATTTTCATAAATTATTCTTCTATCACCTATATTTGAGAATTCCTGATATATCACACATCCTGTATATTATACCATTTAAAATGTTATATATATGTATATATAACATATATATAAAATTGCAAGGCTTGAAGTTGCAATTAACATAAATTGAAAAGCTCTGGTTTTCAATGCAATTTAAATTAAAAGGATGTTCTTCACCTAGCCCCGGCCTTCAGGACAAACAGATCTCACACTTGAAGTTCTGGTCCACCCCTATGGCAGTCTCTGCCAGTAATGAGTTAGAGAGCCCATAGCCTTTACAACCCCCTGCTCTCCCTTACTCCCCGCCCTGCTGGCTGAGTCACTGACTGGGAGGTGGATAAATGGCTCCGTTGGCTGCCCTTGTTCCCAGAACCTACTTCCTAGCAGTGCAAGGGGGCCATTTGTCATTCTGCCATGGAGCTCAGCTCTGCCAGACATCTCATTCCATTTCCCTGACCAAGGGCATGGCTCAGAAGGGCCAACTCAAATCTTGGGCTCTATGGAGCAACGGGCCAAGCACTGAACTGGAGCCGGGAGGTCTAGTGTCTAAATGGCTACGTGACCCTGGGCCAGCTACTGAGTCTCTGGGCCTGAGGGTCACCATGCCTAAAGGAAGTAGCTGAACTCTAACATCTCCAAGGCCTGTCCCTCCTCTCCAGGTCCCAAATGAGAAAATAGCCATCTTGGTCCTGCTGATGGCTGGAGCATGACCCAGAGCTGACATAATATTCCTGGCCTTGCAGAGGTAGGCGGTGCAGCATGAAAATGGAGCAGAGGCTGAAGATGTTGGAAATGCTCAGGGAAGCTCTGGGACCAGTTGTCTAGGTCCTGCTGAGATAAAGCCAGGTCTGGGAGAATTCAGTATTTGGAACAGCACAGCATAAAAGGGAAAGAGCCGGCAGGCAGAGGAAGATCTCAGCACTGCGGTGACCCCAACTCTGGCTCCCTGCCGCCATCACAAAGGATGCCTCCATCAACTGGAGATAAAAACAAAGCTTGGCCTGCTGTCTTTTCCATGGAAACCTGTGTTTCCAGATGTTTCTTTTCTGCTGAATATTTCCCAAGGATAAGAAGTAGGAGAAAGGTTCAGAGGATAGGAGTGGGGGGTCTGCAGATTAAAGAAATAGGAACGGTTCGTTTCAGAGACTCCTAGAAAGAGAAAGGGGGCTTTTGTTCTTTTCCTTTGTGTTCCTGGCTTTAAATGAAGGCCGTTGATTCATTGATCAGCGGTATCTCTTTAAAAGGACCACCGCAAACAAGGTGCTTTCAAGCCGTGTGTGGGTGTGTCTCCACCTTCCTGAAAAACGCAATTCTATTTATTTCATTGCTTTTTGAATCTGACTAGGGATTTGATTTTGTTCTAGTAAATTGCTACTTGCAAGAGCCTCTGATGCCAATGCAATTCCTGGAAATGAGGGATAAGATTGCTCGCAGAAGACTCAAAAATAACCAGGCACTCCTCTGAGAGATTTGGCTCTGGGTAAGAAAGAAAATCATCACCCCCAATCCTGAATGCGATTCTCAGCCCTGGGCTGATCAGTGGCATCCGAGACTCCAAACTCCGCCCGCACTGCAGGAGAGGGTGGGTGTAGGAGGCTGGTGGTCCAGTCATCATGCCATGGAAGGGCTCTCTGTTTGAGGCAGAGCTAGCACAAAAATAAATAAGTTACATGGAAGTTCCCCCAAGCAGCTGTGGTAGAATGGTAAACATGTGCACACCTCCAGAATTTAGCTGTGCCAAACCACGACTCTCCTGCAGCTTCTGAGAAGAGACCACTGCTCCTGGCTCCCTGGGCCAAGAGACCCTGCCTCACCTCCTACCTCAGTCTCATTCCTTACCATGGGTCCCAATGAGTATTTTATTGTGAAGATTAGACAATTGTTCTCAGGTCTTAACAAGCATGGGGTATAGTGGCAGATGATGGAAGAAGAGGGGAGGGTCTCATACTAGTGGAAACTGGGGGGAGTCTCACCCCACAGCTATTAAGCCAGGCCATCGTGCTGGCCCACAGGGACACTCCTTCCTCTCCTAACAGCCATCTTCCTTTCTCCCTCCCCACTTGAGTATGTCCACTCCCTTTTCCCCAGGAGCTGACACCCCTCCCTGCAGAAATAATCATATCTAAGCGCCTCCCTGCCCCATCAATCTCAACTGCAATGTTCCAGATTTTGCAGCCTCAGAGCTTGAAGGTTGGTGGCTTTTTTACAGCTCAAGGCAATGAGTTCTCCTGGGGGAAGCAAGGAAGCCTCAGCTCACCTCAATTCTTCTTCAGCCCTTGATGTCCCCAGCTTTGTTCCCACATCTCCAGTGATGGATCTCACAGCCCCGAAAGGCAGCCTGGTGCCACTATGCCAGTGAGAAAGTTAGCCCACAAATGTTTCCTGAGTGCCTACCCTATGCCAGGAAGTATGCTAGGAGCTTTAGATACAGCAATGAGTAAGAAAAGATTGTCCCTGCTCTCATGAGAGATAGGCATTAAATTAAATAATTATATGAATAGTTACTACTGTGATAACTGTTACAGGGGAGAATAGAGTTCTGCAAGAGTATATAGCACAGAGGACTGACTTTGCTTGGAAGATCTGGAAAGCGTTCCCTGAGGAAATGACACGTAAGCTGAAACGTGAAGGATTGGTAGAGATTAGCCAGAAAAATAAGAGAAGGGTATTCCAGGCAGAAGAAACTGCATGTGCAAAGGCCCTGAAGCAAGAGGCAGCGGGCACTGTGCATACAGATATTTTAAAGGCTGGTACAGATGGAGCACAGTGAACAATTGATCAATGGGTACAAGATGAGTCTGTCATGAGTCAAGGCCACAAGAGCAGTTGCCACAGAAGCCACATTAAGGATGTCTGTCTTTCTCCTAAGGGCAATAAAATAGAATTGAAAGGCATTCAGCTGAAGAGGGATGTGAACAGTTCTCACCTACACAAAATAAAAATACGATTCCTTGTAAGTTACAATATTGAGCTCCATTCTACATTTGGGGGCCACAAAATAGTAACAACAATGAAAAGTACTCATTGTGTGTGTTGTATGCTGGCTGCCATTGTAAAGTGCTTTCTATCAGCAGTCCTATGAGATGCATGCTGTTGTTACCCCCATGTGACTGGAGAAATAGCATAACTTGCCCAAGATCTTACAACTAGAGTGCAGTGGAACTGAGGCGTAAACCCAGTCAGGGTCCAGGGTCTGACCTGTAATCACTAGGCTATGGATGCAGGCAGCATCCTCTTTTATTAGGATGAAGCTTTAAACATTTAAAGATAGCAATCTTTCCTCTTCTTCACCAGAGGTAAGGCAGGAGAGGGAAGGGACATTTCATGAGCATCTGCTTTCTTTAAGTAATTTGCCTAGGATCTCACAACTGGTCTGACTCTATAACCCATGCCTTCTCCATTATATCAAACATTCTCAACTGTTTTTTTTACTCAGTTCTCCCATTCAGTCTGTCCCTCGCTGATGGCCTGGTGGCATCAAGAAGTCTGAGAACCACTGCTCTGTCTCACGGAAGGAGTTCCTGTACAAAAGGTCCGTGGTGGATAAGATCCAGAGACTCCCACATTCAGCCGTTAAACAGCCAAGGGCATTGATGTTCAACCCACCACACTTACCATCACTCTCTGGTCCTCCAGGAGATCATGCAAATTGTCAAGTGTTTTGCTGAAATCAAGATACAGCATGCTGAGTTATCGAAAGGGTCTGAAGCAGAGACAGAAGGGCTGAGTTTTGGTCCACATCCCATAACTTAGCTGTGTGAGCCTGAGTAAATTCCATCTCCTCTCTCCGTCGCCTCATCTGTGAAATGGGGATGTTATACTTCTCTGCTTGTTTCTCAGGACTACTGGTGGGGGTGCAGGGGGGTGAGATCATAGTAAAGGAAAATACCTTAAAAACTGGAAAGTATCATCTAACCGTGAGATCCATTTACACGGTTTCATGCTAGAATGGGCTACTGCTTCTCTAAGGGAAAAGCCTTTGGCATGATTTGTTTCCAGTGTACCCACACCAGCTCCCCGGCTATATGATTTGCTTTGTTGCTTACAACTCAGCTGTTTAGCTAAAGGTTGTCATCCAACTCACTAACTTGTTGTCTTTAATCGACATTTCCATTTGGATTCCCATGTACAATTGTGGAATTTCAGGGCGCAAAGAGACCCTACAGGAAAGGTCATTGGATTTCCTGATGAGCCTCTACTACATAGCTCCCACTGGGTGTGGGCCAGAAGGGAGCCACCAAGTGCCCCACTTGGACCAATATCAGGAAGGTATGAGAGAGAGATCTGGTCTGTATGGTAGATGACCAGATATTCCCCAGGAGATGCAGAGAGCCTTTCAAGGAAGACCCAAAAGCTGAAATTCAGGCTGGGATGCTGCATTCACTAGCTGGCCATAGTCCAGTATGCAGGTTCTGAAACACTTCCTCATCACAGGTGAATAGCCTGCCTCAGACGTCGGCACTTGAACTACTCCAGCAGAAGCCTTGTTTATGACTTGAGCAAATGTGTTTTAAAGGGTAGAGATTACTTGCTACCGAAACACTCCATGACATACCAGCCCAGCAAATGGATGTCCTGAAAATAACCAAATCAGTGGCTGGCACCAGCTCTGCCCTCTCATTATAGCCAATGTTCCTGAATCCTCCCAGAACTATGGCAAATAGAGAAATAAGCCTGCTTAATAGAGCCATGTAGTGTGGTGCTTACAAACCCTGCTGCTAAGGTCA
Source organism: Pteropus alecto (assembly GCF_000325575.1). Lineage (NCBI taxonomy): Eukaryota > Metazoa > Chordata > Mammalia > Chiroptera > Pteropodidae > Pteropus > Pteropus alecto. Next base: position 2,063,201 of record NW_006442497.1, read on the forward strand.
GAACCCTGCTGCTAATGCCTGGGTTCAGATCTCAACTCCACCACTTACTGGTTGTATGAAATGAGGAAAACTAATTTCTCTGTGTCTCCATTTCATTGTCTTCATATGAAGATTATAATAACATTGGGGTCATTGTGAGGATTAAATTGAGTCAATAAATGTAATGTGCTTAGAACAGTACCTGGCCCACGGAGGGCCTGCTCTATAACTATTATTATACAAGTGTCTTAAGGACACATTGGAGTGCAATTTCGTAGACCTGCCTTTATTGATCCAGCCTTGACTCTGTCTATACCACACTTTGGCTGGCATTACATTCCGAGTGCTCCTACTTACATGACCATGTGGAGTACTGAAGTAGGCAGTGTGCTTGGCACAACTGTGCTTCCTGCTTTCGGGGAGAGCCCAGCCCCAAGGAAAGCAAAATGCCTGCCTTCATATTTATCCAGAGAACCGGAGTGAGCATGGATCATTGTTTGTTTTACAGTCAAGTTGAGTCAGAGAAGAGAATACACATACATTTATTCTGAAATAGGAACAGCCTTCATTGAAGGGTCCAGCAGAGCCAGTAAAAAAGAGCGATGTGTTAGGTGTTTGGAAGAAGAGAAGAAAGAAAGCCGGAGGAGATTAAGTGCAGCAAGAGGCATTTTAATGGTCCTGGTAACTGATTTATAAATTCCGTGGAAGGCTCTGCACATTTGATTCTTTGCCGTGAATACAGCATCTCCATTTTTCCATTTTATAGTCTTGGCGGGAAATGGCCTTTTTCACAGCCGCCACTTAAAGCACTTAACTGTGCCGAGGGACATCTTGGGACAAGGCAATGATAAGCCTGTCGTCAGCCCCTCGAGAAGAGTTATGCCGGCGTCTGCTTAGCCAAGGCATCCCCCACTCTCCTCCTGCTTTGCCTCTCTTTCCCCTTCACCTCCTCAGCTCTTATCCCACACGTCTGGGAGTCTGGAAACAGCTCCTCTTTCTCGGAGATCCCTGAATAATCGGAATATTGTTCCCCTTTTGGGGAAATAGACTTTCAGACTACATTTCAGTTCTTGTTTAAAGCAGAATAAACCTAAGCAAAGGACAAATTTTGGAGGGTTTTTTTAATTAATTTCTTTCTGTCATTCTTTTTGTCTAAATGATAGCAAATAAGCAGTTTTCTATGATCTTTCCC
>NW_006442497.1:2064385-2064980 GCF_000325575.1 Pteropus alecto
AGCTATGCCTCTCAATGTGCTTCTTCTCTGGGTGGCATGTAGAAGTTAAGCTTTGCGGTCAGACAAACCTGACTCTGACACTTCCTAACAGATGCAAACTTCACCAAGACTCAGTTTCCTCATCTATAAAATGGAGATAAGATTAACATCTGCCTCGTAATGTGGTTACTCAATAACCTCTGTGAGGAGGGCAAGGCTATCTCATCATGGCTGTTACCATCTCGGTTAGCCTGCCTGAGATCAGCCAGGGAATCTCAGCCCCACTCTTGGTGAAGACCCAGGCATCAGAGCTTTAGCTTGGCTTTATTCACAGTCAGGGTATTGAATACCCACAGATCTACCTACCTTGTCCTGGGAACTGAGACAGCAATTGTCCCCAGCCTAAGCATGAGGCAAGTCTGCTTCTCCCACCAGACTGCCAACTGGTGGTACAGAAAGCACATAAATATCTGTGCCACAAGACCCAGACTTTTAGCAATAAATACATACATGCATACATACATACATAAAATGAAAACAAGAAAAGCCAGTCTCAGCATTTCAACATTACTTACTCTACTGTTTTCCTCTCTCTCTCTCTCTCTCTCTCTCTCTC
>NW_006442497.1:2065101-2083622 GCF_000325575.1 Pteropus alecto
TGTTATGATAATCAAATCAGATAATGGCTATCCAGAGGTTCTGTCATCTGTAAAGCACTTTACAAATATTCACTTTATGGAAGAGCCCCGGAGGAGCTATATGTGGAGGGGAAGCCTGGCTCCCTCCCAACAAAAAGAGCCAGTCTCTCTCATCACTCTCCACATGGAATTTGGAGCTCCTTCATGTCAGAAAAGAAGACTCAGCCTGAGGTCGTTGGAGCCCATTCCCAGTCACCACAGGAACTCAGCTGTCAGCTGTGGTTGTCCTGTCCTTTCAGACCTGAATAAAATTGGCCCAAGCACAGAATCCCTGAGTTCTCCAGTGCTTAGGCTCTTGCAGTTACTTTCAATTCCACATTGTAGCTTCAAATTCCAGCTACAGTTAACTTCAAAAACAACAGCTAATATTTATTGAGCTCTTCAAAGTGCTTTATGCACATTAGACCATCTACTTCTCACAACCCCCTATGAGGCAGGAATTATTATTATCCTCCTTTTACAGATGATGGAATGAGGGTGCAAATAGGTTAAGTGACTTGCCCAAAAACACAGAGCCATCATCCTGAAGCAGTTATGCCCCAGAGCCCAAGTTCTTAACCTCTGGTGCTTCTCCGTCTTGCTCATATCAACTCTCATGCCTGCTTCCTTCCTTCTCCTCTTGTCTGACTTGGATGCGGAACTCTGCCTGATTTGATCCCCAAACTATGCACTCAAAGCAGAAGACTGTTAAGAAGGTTAGCTGGTGATGGAGAGCATTTGTGTTTCTGAAATCATATAATATCAACGTTGGACCTCATTCTCTTTATAAGCCATTGGCACGTACACTGTTGGTGGGAAAGTAAAATAGCACACCATTGTAGAAACAGTATGGCAGTTTCTCAAAAAATTAAAGATAGAAGTACTATGTGATCCAGCAATTCTGCTTCTGGGTATATACCTAAATACAAATAAAACAAACACTCTTCTGTTCCTGTGTGTTTCCCTTACTCTCATATTACTGCCAAGCAATTCTCTTTAACACCAACTGGGTGTCCTACAATTCAATTCCATTCTGACACTGACTGAAGTTAGTGCAGATCCCACAAGTTAAGGGCTCAGTCCCACAATACTGCCTCCCGCTTCAGATACCAATCACAAGTAGTAGGTTCCCAGGTTACCCACAATTTCTGTCTGACTCGGCTACAAATTGGAGGTTTCCATGACACCACCCCTTGGATTTGATGATTTACTTGAAAAACTTACAAAAAGTCAGGGAAATACACTGTCCAGTTTATTATATGATAAATGGTATGATGAAGGATACAGATGAACAGCCAGATGAAGAGGTACAAAAGGCAAAGTCTGAAAGAGTCCTGAGCACAGGAGCTTCTGTTCCTGGGGAGTTGAGGTACACAACTGTCCTGGCCCACAAATGTGTTCACCAAATGCCCTACTATTGGGATTTTTATGAAGGCTTCCTCATGTAGGCATCACCAATTATTAATTCTATTTCTAGCCCCTTTCTTCTCTCTGGAGAATGGAGGGTGAGGCTGAAAATTCTAAGCTTCCTATTATGACTTGATCTTTCTGGTGATCAGCCCTCATCCAGGAGCCATCTAGAATCAGCTCTGTAGAATAAAAGACACTGCTGTCACCCAGGAAATTCCAAGGGATTCAGTAACTCCATGTCAGAAAACAGGGTCAAAGAACAAATGTTAGAACAAAAGATGATCCCAGTGTTCTATTTACTTAGGAAATTTCAAGGATTTCAGGAGTTCTGTGCCAGGGACAGAAACCAATATTTATATATTTTTTCTATTATTTCATTCTACCCAAAAGAACTGAAAGAAGGGACTCAAAAAGAGTTTTGCACACCCATGTTTCTAGCAGCATTATTCACAACAACCAAAAGGTAGAAGAAGCAACTCAAGTGTCCATCAGTGAATGAATGAATAAATAATATGTATACATACACACACACACACACACACACACACACACACACATACAGTGGAATGTTATTCAGTCTTAAAAAGGAAGGAACTTCTGACACATGTTACAACATGGAAGAAGCCTGAAGACATTATGCTAAGTGAAATAAGTCATACACAAAAGAACAAATACTTTATGATTCCACTTATATGAGGTACTCAGAGTAGTCAAATTCATAGATACAAAAAGTAGAATGGTGGTTGCCAGGGTCTGAGGGTAGGCACAAATGAGAAGTTATTGTTTAATGGGTACAATGTTTCAGTTTTACAAGATAAAAATAGTTTTGGAGATTGGTTGCACAATATGCATATACTTAATGTTATTGAACTATACACTTAACAATGGTTAAATGGTCAATTTTATGTTGTGTGTATTTTATCTCAATTTTTTGTAAAAGTTATTGTTAGCCCTGCCCCTGGGGGTTGCACTGGTAAATAAGTCCGCTCCAGCCTGTGGTTAGCTCCTCCTTCCCCAAGACCCTCCACTCAGCAAACCTCTTCTCATTGTGTATTATGCAGAGCATTCAACCCCACCCCTGTCTGGACCCAGGCCTTGCCCTCCAGTCCAAAGACTTAAAAAGTATACGACTGTGGCATCTATGGTGTGTATTCTGCCAACACAAGGCCTGGCAGAGACCTTGAAATTCCACTCTTCTCCCTCCCAGACCTGTCTCTCCAAATGGAAGATCTGGGATTTATTTTCCCAGTGATACTGACTGTGCCAACCCCCATTCGAAGGCAAAAGTTCCCTTTCGGTGTTAAGTAACACAGTTTTTCACCCTACAACAAGATGCCATGTCTGTCTACAAAACTGTCTCTGGATGGGGAAAAGAATGGATTAAATCAACGGCATTAGCAAGCAACCCAAGAAATGATATTAGAATATTTGTATTTTTATATAAAAATAAGAAATTAAACTATGTCAAATATTATACTAATATTTAAGTAATATGATACTAATTTAATCTGCAGATTTTTAATAGTACAATTTATAAGTAAATTGAGAGTACATGCTAAAATATTCTTTACTAAGGGGGATGTACAATCAAAATGCTTGATGACCATAGAACCAGGTGATAGCAGTTAGGTGACCATTGAGCTAGTAAGCAGGTAATCCCAGAGGGAACTGACCACCCCGAAACCCAGTTTTTAGTGATCTGACACAGGACTTTATTTGTTGCCCTGAATTTTTTGGGAAAGCTGATACCTTGGAGAACGTGAAAATTAAATAGATATTGCATTATCCTGTATTTTCATGTCCCATAATAACATTGTACTATCATCTACATATTCCAAACCCTGAGTTCTTTATTTTCTGCTGCATACAACTAAACACAAATTCCTTTTGAAAAAGAATAAAAGGAAATACTCCAAAATACTAATAGTGCTTGTATTTAAATGGTGACTATGTGGATAATTTTTTCTTTTCTCTATTTTCTATATTTTCAGGACGTGGATATTTTACTTTTACAAAGAGTGAACACAAGTATTTCTTTTGTTTTTCTGCTCCCCTGCCCCCCACCCCAAAGAGTGATCTAGTATACCTTTGAAGCTGGGTCTTCTGACTCCAGAAGGATATAGCCATCCCCCAATTAACCTCCTCAGAACTATCCAGAGCCAGTCCTCACCTCAGATGGAGCCACTCACTCTCCCCTTGTCTTTCAACACCCTCACCTCTGCACTCCATGCTCCCATCACATTGAACACTCTGCAGTATCTTGACCCCACAGAACCATCTCTCACCTCCAGGCCCTTACCCATGCTGGTTTCTGACCTGGAGCGCTCTCTCTGCTCCCTGTCAGCTGGCTATCAACATTCAGCCATCCTGTGAATTTCAATATAAATGTTCCTTTTTCCAGGAAGTCTGCCTTGATTTACTTTCTGGATTAGGTAGCCCTCCTCCCTGTTCCCAGAGACCAATGCACTTCTCCTGTCTTCCCCTACCTCACTTGATTGTCAAAGCTTGTTTAATCATCTCTCTTCTTGGGCCACGCCCCCATATTTTAAGCTCTTTAAGGACAGAAATACATCCTTAAACTCACAAAAATCCCTGAGAAATGGGTGTCATTACCCCCTTTTCACAGAGGCTCAGCTTACCAGGGCTGCACAGATTTTTGGCTGGGCATTGGGTTCAAGACGGTCTTACTCCAGAGCCCACGAGGGCTCCCACCCCAATTCCATATTTTCTCCCAGCAGAGACATGGCCGCCCGCTGCTCAACTTCACTCTATACCCTCCATTGGATATTCAGCAGATGGGCTCTGTTGTGGGTTCTTCAGAAACCATCCCACCCCCCTTCTCTGTGGACCTGATCCCATTCAGACCCCGTGACTTGGGCCACACCTCCAACTGACCACTTGGGACTTCCCATTCAACCCCTGGGTTTCCAGTGGATCACTCTGCCCTGAGAAAAAGGTCTCACTCAGGACCACCAGTTAGGTTCCCTTCTCAGAGTCAGATCAGGCCCTAGAAATTCACACATCATTTGCATCCCCAAACTCTGCAAGTGGGGAGTCAGATTATCAACTCCTTACTCTGACATTCAGGCCCTTGCTTACCTTTTCCCCTCTTCTCTTCCTGTCCCTAATCAAGCTTCATTATGCTGCTAATAACAGATCATGGCTCCTGAAACTTTCCTATCAACCAAGCACTGCTCTGGGCTCCTTACCTATATCTACACATTGAATCTTCACAACACTGCAGTGAGGGAGTTACAGTCTTTCTCTCCATCTTACACATGGTCATATAAGCAAAGACAGGCAAGGCTGGGATTTGAACCCAGAGCTGAGGCATTTATCCTCTATGCTGCCTACCTGGTAAAGTCTGACTGCACCACACCCTTGCCCACTTTCTCCTCTCTCATGATGCCATTTCTTCTGCCAGAATCACCCTTCTTCATCCTCCTCATTTGATTGGTTCCACCATCCTCCTTAATGGAGCCTCCCCACCACTTCCTGCTCAGAGTCCCCATGCCCTTTGTACTCAGCATTTACCCTGTGGATTGAAAACTTGGCCAGAGTAGGCATTATATCCTCTTATATGGCTCTGTGCCCCCAGTCCCTGACCCCAGGCCTGGCAGGCACTAAGTGCTCAGTATTTAACAAATAAGCCACTAAGTGAATGAGGGAAGGGGCCTAACTCTTTCTTTTCTGATTTGGAAGCCTCTCTACTCTTCAAGACAAAGACTTCACATTACTCGTGGATATAAATCAACAGTTTCAAAGGCTTAATCCTTCCACACTTACTGCAAACCCATACACACATGGAAATAAATAAGCTTCTTTTTTAGGAGGAAAAAGATGGCTTTTCATGGCATCATAAAAACAATGCTTTATTTTTTATCCCACAGAGCCTGTCTGGGCATAGTTATGCTCGGGAGCCCGAGAAAAATGCGGAGCTAACACTCACATGAAAAATTGTCATCTCCACAGCTGCCCGAGGCTCACGGAAAAAGTAGAAATTTCTTTCTGTGTCCATCTGTGTGTGTCCAGCATCATCAATCACCCCCAGAATGGGGCCTGTGAGGGTAGGGTCGGTCTGCTGCCCACAGTAAATGGCAAAGAGATTGGGTAAAAGAGAGCACATACAGGCATGGAGGGCTGTAAACGATGAAAAGAAAAAGAATGCTAGTACATTTTGACAATTTTTAAACCGTTATTAGGTCCTGAAAAGCCCAAGTGCTCTTAAGCTGGTTAGTCTCAAGTCTACATTGTTCTCTCCTGGGCCCGTCAACAGCCACCAAACTCAGATGAGGATTCTAATGACATTCATTCATGCATGCATTCATTCATTCATTATGCAATGGACATTAATGCTGCTCAATACTATTTTCCCTGTCTGTCTTCTGGGCCCATGTAGGACAAACATCCTGACCCCCTTGTACTTTTTTGGGCTACATGACTAATTCTGGCCAATGACTTTGAACCAGAATTGAGTTGAAAAATGACAAATGTCACATCTGAGTTAGAACATTTAATTGCCAGTATGAGACTCTCCAGAACTCCAACAGTGATGGAGATGTTGGCCACTCTGTCAACCCGGGTTTAGAGTGAAGGGACAGGAGCAGCGCCACTGGCCACTCATGATGAACACGTAGTGTGAGCAAGTAAAAAGTTTTTGTTGTCATAAACCAAAGATTTTGGTGTCGTTGTTGTTACTGCAGCTTAACCTAGCCTGTCCAGACTGACACAATGCAATCAACAGACCCAGAAACCAGATGCCTTCAGCTTTGGTCCTGGGTCTACAACTTACTAGTTAAGCAACTTTGGGCAAGTCTCTGAACTTGAGTCTCCCCATCTGTTAAATGGGTAAAATAGCAAAACCTGCCTCTCTGAGCATCTTCATAAAATATGAAAAGCTTCTGCCATCTCTCTCCTTCACCTATATCCCTGCCCCACCCCACACACCTTTCTATTCTTGAGTCTCCAGAATAGGAGCAGTCCACAGTCCTAGGTCATACAACAAATGTTGGGCTCCTCTCAAACACCAGCCCCAAAGTGCACGGACTGGTACTACATATTCTCCACTGCAGGAGTCTCACCCGGCCTAGCCTGTGAACCTATGCTTGCCAGAGAGTTAGCCTTTTAGAAATCTTTAATTTTTTTTTTTGAGGGTCTGTGGTGTGCATGTCTATGAAGTTCTGCAGACAGAAGGAGGGTAACATGTTGCTGTCTTTGTCTGCTTGGGCTGCCATAGCAAAATATCAAAGACTGGGTAGCTTAAACAACAGAAATTTATTTTCTCATAGTACTGGAAGCTGGGAAGTCCAAGATCAAGGTACTGACTGATGCAGTTCTTTGTAAGAGCCCTCTTCCTGGCTTACAGATGACCATCTTCTCACTGTGTCCTCATGTGGAAGGCAAGAGAACAAGTTCTCTGGTGTCTCTTCCTATCAGGACACTAATCTTATCAGGCAGGGCCCACCCACATGACCTCATCTAACCCCAATTATTTCCCCAAGGCTCCTTTTTCAAATGCCATCTCATTGTGAGGTTAGGACTTCAACATATGAATAGGGAACACACAATTCAGTCACCAGTAAATAAATAACAACTCACAAAATCTCTGCAAACAGTTACCATTTTTCCAGCACTCTACAGTTTATAAGGCATATTCCCTTACATTATCACCCAATAGGTGCATAGTCAGCCTGATAACAGACCTTGTAGATGAGGAAACTGAGTCACACAGAATCTAAGGGACTGGCCCACATTTACTCACCAAGAGGCTGAGGACCCAAGGTTCAAACCCAATTTTTCTGCCTCCCAAGCCCATTCTCCCCACTTTATCCCAAATGAAAAACCAAATACAGTCATTATTCCAATAACCAGGGGAGGAGAAATGAGGCATGAATGACTAAACATCATGATAAAAACAAAAGTACAGTCAATTCTGGATTAACAGAGTCAGTGTGGGAGGCAGGTGTGAGGGTTAAATTCAACATTCCATTCCTGGCTCAGGCACAGACTTATGTTACAGCCTTGGCAAAGTCATGAATCTCCAAGCCTCAGTCCTTCATGCATGACAAGAAAGTTATAATTGCTCCTACTCTACAGCGTTGATTAAGTGAGATAATGCATGAAGTGAGCACAAGAAAGTAATTGTATCAGTGTGCTCAGGCTGCCATAACAAAATACCACCACCTGAGAGAATTACAACAGAAATATATTTTCTCACAACTCTGGAGGCTGGAAGTCCCAGAACAAGGTGCCAGTAGGGTTTGGTTTCTCCCGAGGCCTTTCTTCTTGCCATGCACATGGCCACTTTTTCACTGTGTCTTCACATATTCTCTCTTCTACACGTGCTCACCTTGTGTCTCTCTGCAAATCCTAATCTCCTCTTCTTATAAGGATACTAACCAGATTGGGTGAGGGCCTACCCCAATGGCCTCATTTTAACTTAATTACCTCGTTTAGACCCTATCTACAAATATAGTCATGTTAAGGCTTTAACATGAATCTGGGGCTGAGGGTCAATACATACTAAGTGCTATAGAGAGAGGTGGAATAGAACTCTCTCTCTCATATACTGTGCTGGTGAGAGTGCAGAATTGTCCGACCACTTTAGGGCATTATTTGGCATCATCTACGGTGAATGGGCACATATCTTATGATGCAGCAATTCTACCTCCACCAGAAATGTAACCCTCTGTTCATTCAAAGATGGGTACCAGAATGTTAGTACAGCACTGTTTATAATAGCTCCAAACTGGGAGCTGTCCAGCCACCCATCAACAGTTACATGGATAAGTAAGATGTGATGCATTCACACAATGGAATACTTCACACTACGGGAAGAATGAAGGGATGACAACTACATGCAACAACCTGTGTGAAATGCACAAATATAACGCTGCATGAAAGAAGCCAAACACAAAAGAGCACACGCTTTTGATTCCATTTGACAGGGTTTACAAATAAGCAAACTAAGGAATGCACATGGTGTCAGAAGTCCAGACGGTTGTTGACCCTTGGGGGATGAGTATGGAGGATGGGTAGGGACTTGAAGGGGACTTAGGGGGCCTTCAAGTCCTGGAACTGTTCCATTTCTTGATCTGGGAGCTGATTATATCTGTGTGCTATGTACTAACTCATGTCCCTTGCAAATTTATTTATATGTTGAAGTATTAATCCTCAATGTGTAGGTATTTGGAGAGGGCCCTTTGAGAGGTGATTAGGTTTAGAAGAGGTCATGAGGGTGGGGACCTGATCGTGGGATTAGTGCCCTTATAAGAAGAGAGGGCTAGGAGCTTTCTTTCTGTCTCTGCCTGCATGTAAGGAAACAGGAAAAAAAGTGATCATCTGCAAGCCAGTAAGAGGATCTCACTAGAACCAGCCTCCAGAACTGTGAGAAATTTATATCTGTTGTTTAAGCCTCCCTGTCTGGTGTTTTGTTATTGCAGCTCGAGCTGACTAAAGCACTGCATGACCTGTGTGAAAATCCATGGAGCCATACACTAATAGTTTGTGCAACTTTCTGTATGTTATACTGCAATTAAAAGTATTCAGGGAGCTGGTGGTAGAGACTTACCACTTCTAGGGTGAAAAAAATAAAAAAGTCTTACTCTAGAAAGACTTCCTCAACCACACTAGGTAAAATCAGTGCCTCTCCCACTTCTGCCTTCTGACAACCCTGCCCTGGCCTCTGCTCTGCCTGTCCCCCAACCCTGAGCAGCTCCAGACCCTACCAGCCCTCAGTCTCCACACTAAAAAACTTCCACTGCCCCATGTTTGTAAATACTCTCGCTTCTGGTTCAGCCTCCTAACCTGTTCTCAACTGCTTGACCAACACAGATTCTGAACAGGAGTGCCTTCCCAGCCCCAAGTCAGAAGGCAGATGGTGTGTCTTGGCCCCTCCCGATCTCCTTCCTAATTTGCCAACCTGACACCTGCTCCTTGATCCCACATTTTAGGGAAAAAAGCGCATTATCTGCTGACCCAGATTCTGTGCTTTTGATGGTGAATAAGAAGTTGGACTTTGCCCCCAGAGGCTGAAGCTTTGCAAAATGCTCGCTCAGATCAAGTGATAAAAAATAAAAAACAGGTCAGCTCAGGGTCTGTAGAAAGAGCATCACCCAGAGCTAGGAGGGGTGGGTCTGGTCCTGGGCAGTTCAGTAAGTGAGAACTGGAAAAGCCCTCCAGCTCAACTTGTCCAGATGTTTCAGGTGTTTCCCTTTTCTTTTGTACAGCTTTATGTAAATATAATTTACATATCATAAAATTCACCTTTCTAAGAGTACAATTCACTGATTTACTTACAGAGCTATGCAGCCATCACTACAATCTAATTTTAGAACATTTCCATTACTCCAAAGAGAAATGGCTGTGCATTAATGGTCACTCCCATCTCCTTTCCTGCCCTGGGCCACCACTAATCTTTCTATCGCCATGGTTTTGCCTGTTCTGAACATTTCATGTAAATGATATCATACAATATGTGAGGTTTTCTGTCTGGTTTTTTTCAATTAGCAAAATGTGTTTGAGGTTCATGTATGTTGTAACATGTATCAGTAGTTTATTTCTTTTTATTGTCACATGGTATTCTATTGTACGGATATACCACATTGTGCCTATTCATTCACCAGTTGATGGACATTTGGGTTGTTCCCACGACTTTGGCCATTATGAATAGCACTGCTGTGAACATTTGCATACAAGTCTTTTTGTGGACATATGTTTTCATTTCTTTTGAGTAAATGTGAGTAAATGAATGAAGGAATAAAGGATGAATGAATGAGGAAGCATTTGGATTTGAAGGATGGAAAGATAGAGATGGCTGGAGAAGAGAAAATAAGGTGGAGAAACAGCATTAACAAAGTATGGATATTACCGGAGAGTGGGGATCCCCACATGGCACGTCGTCCAGGTTCTTGATGTCTCGAACAAAGAATTGAGCAAGACATTGAAATACAGCAGAAAAGAAAATTTTATTATTAGGGAAAGTACACTTCCAGATGTGGAAGCGGGCCTGAGCAAGAAAAGCATGGCTCAAAAGGCCTGGTAACAAAGCCTTTGGGGTTTTATCCCTATTTGCTATGGGTGGTTACTTTTCTTAGAGGGGTGGGCTTCTTTGATTGACAACTAAGATTGACAGGACTCGGTGATTCATCATTTGCTTTCTCTGATGTTCATTCCCAGAATTCAGTCTGTTATAATGATATCAATGAACTTCTGGGCATATGCATTGTATTATAATGATGATATAATGAGGCTCAGGTGAGTTGAAGGTCATTGGGTCTTCATTGCGCAGGTGTGAGTGATTGGCTTAAACTAGTACCTAATTCTCTGCTCACATGTTTCTTTCCACGTTACTTTTAGCCTAAAAATGCCTTCTGGCTTGCTCAATTGTGCGCAGATTAGGGTGGACCTCTTCTAAGATAGGATGACCTCAGTGTCTTTGCAGGAGGCCCGAAACCCCCTAACTAACTTTCCTGCCTCTTTTCTAAGAGCCATGAACCTCCTTACTTATTAGTAGTATGGATGTTGAGGGACAAGAGGTCTCTTCTTCTGTATCTGCTTCATGCTGAGAAGGGTCGTTGTCCCTGCCTATTGGGGTTTCATCGAGCTCTTTCTCTTTCTGTCTTAGTCAGGGCGGGGTCTTGGGTTTACTGCAGAAGTGCCACTTCAGTCCCTAGACAAGGAAAAGAAGATACGAACTTGTTATTTAAATCATATATCTATTAATTTCTATTATTGATTTGCCTATTAAGTGAATAAAGGGAAACAGGCTTGGTTAATATATTTCTTAAAGAGTAAAAAAAGATCTTTGGTCTAAAGTCCCCTCCCCTCTAAGGGCTCTATCTGGCCTAACACTATTTCTCCTAACAATAGGCTGATGATCCTTATCAATAGCCAGAAGATCTGAGTCACCAGTTTGGGGGCAATTATCAGTATTTGAGGGAGAGGACCTTTTTCCCAAAGAAAACTTAACTAGGTTTACTAAAAAGATTAAGAACTCTGCAAGAGATGTCCCTTTTCATTTCCTGCTAAAAGATTAAGAATTTTACAAGTGATGTCCCATATCATGGAGGCCTTGATTCATGAGACAGTACGATGAAGGAAGGGGTTTGGGGATAGTTTGAGCTTTGAAGTCAGACCCAAGTTCAAATTTTTGCTCTGCCACTTACTGGTTATTTGACTTTTGGCAAGTTGCTAAATTCTCCAGCTTCGGGTTCCTTGTTTGTAAAATATTGATAACAATGCCTATCTTCCTGGCTATTATCAATATCGAAAGAGACAGCTTTTATCTAAGTGTCTAGCATTCTATATATTCTCTGGGACAGAGCTGGCTGCCCAAGCTTCCCATTGCACCTACATTGCCAAAGGTCAAGAGCATCAGCTGGTATTTCTCGAGAAGCAGTGGCATGCCACATGGCCCAGTGAGATAGGGCATATATGTCCTTCCTTGAGCCAAAACCATATTTCTCTACTGTCCTCTCATTGTGGTTGAGCCAAAGCTTCTGTATCTTCCCTCCATCTTCAGTCAACACAGCAGGACAGCCCATATGAATATAATGCCCCAATCGGCACCAGGGTGATAATTTTCACTAAAGGGGTATAAAGCCAGGCTTGAGAGTCTCTGCGGCCAATTCCTCTAGGAATAAGGTACCCTCAAGAGAAAAATTATATGTGTCCCATTATACTTATCCCCAAGAATAGGTCAAGTCTGCCTGAATGTGGTGGTAAGGAGTGGTAAACTTGAGCCAATTGCATGACTCTCCAAAGCTTTATTTTTCTCATTTGTCTTTATTTTTTGTCTCATTTTTCTCATTTCTCTTTATTTTTCTCAAATGATAGAAAGCCATTGTGAGAATTAAATAAACTGACTTCTTTAATAGTACTTGGCACAGAAGTTTTCCCATCGCAAGAGTGTAATAAATGTCGGTTACATTTTCACATCTGGACTGGAACCTCCATGAAAGCAAGTGGTAGCAGTTTTGCTGACCGTGACATCCCAGCACCAGGCATCACCTGGAACATATAGGTACTCAAATAAATATTTGTGAATGAATAATTGAAGGCGTTCTCACAGCCCTCTGCCTTTGCCCAGTCATAGAATGGATCGCCCTGAACTGAAATTAACTATTGAGCTCTTAGCCCCAAAAAGGCCAAGACTATCTATGAAGCTCAAAATAATGTCTGAGAGGCACAAGTCAAGGCTGAGGACAGAAAGGCTCTAATCATGGTGGTTGACTGAATGAAGAGGAACGATAGCTCTCCAAACAGGCTTTGGAGTCAGAGATGTTGATTCTGGTGAGCAACCTTAAGCAAGTTACTTGTTCTCTCTGCACTCTGGTTTCTCACCTCATAGGGTTATTTTATGGGTTAAACGAGCCAGCCGATGTGAAATCCTTAACACAATGCCTGGCACAAAGTAATCACTCAGCTGATGCTAGTTATTATTATTAGCATCATTAAACATTGTCAAGAATGGGTACTCAGAACAAGTTAGCATCCTATTAGTGGTGAGGAACACCAACCTTCTGTTGAAGTTCTTGTTAAAGTACAAGATTTCCTTCCTCCTCTTTATGCAAAAAGACAAAGGCATGTTCGATTTTAGCTGGAGCAAAGAGCTCTGTATGAAACTACAGGAAGGTGAAAATGACTTCATTTTCATTTATCTTCCCTGGGCTCCTTCACCTGACACTAGCAACAGAGCTTTAAGCATTTGATAGTGGCTTGTCCTGATTTATTGCCCTGGCCTCTCCCTGACACCCACCCCTGCCAGCTGAGTGGCAAAACTTGGCTCAGGATAGACTTGATCAGAACTTGAGGGTTCACTAGGCAGATAAAAGCACCTGGATTGACTCTCTGCCACTGCTCATCTCACCTTGCCAAGCTATTTCCTTCCCTGATTCGCTTTATTCTTCCCCCACCCCAAAGAAACACTACCAGCCTTCCATCGTCATGTGGAAATGACTGCCGAGTAATGGCTTTTAAAACACCAAATTGCATCAAGTACAAGGGCTGCTGTGAGTCCCATCTTCAGCAAAGAATTTTCCCCTGTTTGGTTTGGACATCCAGTGGAGCATTAGACAGCAGTTTAATCATTATTAGCTGTGCTGCACTGCGACTCTCTGGAGAAGCACTAAACTGGAATGAAAAGGAACTGACATAATTAGTCTGACACAGTTCAATAGGGAACTATTACACCAAAGGTAATGAGCTCCAATGATATGTTAATGTTATTGTAAGAAATTATGCCAGTGCAACGAAGTGGCTTTGAGTTGGGGTGGGGGGACAAGCTTGGAATTTGCCCAGACAACAAGTTAATGGAAAAAAAATCAAGAAGGCTCATAAAAACCCCCTTCCCTTTGTACCCGAGTTGCCTGTGGTCACTGGGGGCTGAGGATCTGTTATCAACATTACAGAATGCTTTGGGGGCCACATAGGCAATGCTGCTGCTGCTGTCAATATGCACAAGTGGCTAGATATTTGTTCAACTAGGGAAATAAAAAGTTCAAGAAAATTACTCTGAGCACTAAAAATTGATGGAGGGATAGTGTAATAATAGTCCCTTATAGTTGCTTGACACTGTACAGCATACAACGTATTTTCATGGTCCTTTTGAGAAGCAGAAGGGTACAGTCAATAGGCAAAGGACTCTGCCATTTACTAAATTGCGACCCTAGTCAAGTAACTTAGTCTCCTCAGTCTCCTCATCTCCAAAGTGGGAACAATAACGTCTACTTTCAATGTTGAAATAATGCCCATGAAGTTCCCAATATATAATAGGTATTGAATAAAATGCAGTTAATATCGCATCAATTAATTGTCTTTCTATCTGTGCAAGGTTGGTGAAGGCCAACTCTGATGGATGTCAACATTCACTAGAAACTGTTGATTAACGTTCGGTCCGGAAGAGGGAATGTGGGCAGCATTTCCCAAACCAGCAAATGTCAACATTTCCAAAACATGATTGACCATTTTCCAAACCCAAATAATGAACTAATCCCCATCTTTCACACTGGTTGGAATCTTGGCTAAAGTTGGCATGACACCTGTTAGAATGGCTGTTATTAAAAAGATGAAAAATAAGTATTGGCAAGGATGTGGAGAAAAAGGAACCCTTGTGTACTGTTGATAACAATGTAAATTGGTGCAGCCACTATGGAAAATACAAAGGCAATTCTTCAAAAAATTAAGAGTAGAATGATCATATAATTTAGCAATCCCACTTCTGAGTATATATCCAAAGGAAATTAAAATCACTATCTCAGAGAGGTATCTGCACCTCCTTGCTCATTGTAGCATTATTCAAATAGCCAAGATGTGCAACCAACCTAACTATTCATTGACAGATGAATTCATAAAGAAAATGTGATAAATATTATTATTCAGCCTTTAAAAAGAAAAAATCTTGACATTTGTGACAACATGGATGAACCTAGAAAGTTATGCTAAGTGAAATAAGCCAGACACAGAAAGACAAATACTGCATGATCTCATCTGTAGAATCTAAAAATATTCAACTCTTAGAAGCAGAGAGTAAAATGGTGGTTACCAGGGACTGGTAAGTGGTGGGGGAAATGGAGATTTTGGTCAAAGGGTACAAAGTTTCAGACATGCAAGATGAATAAGTTCTGGAGATCTAACATATAGCATGGTTACCATGGTTAACAGTACTGTATTGTATACTCAAAATTTTCTAGGAGAATAGGTCTTAATTATTTTTATCAAAAAAAAAATAATGGCAACTGTGTAAATAGATATGTTAATTAGCTTGATTGTTAACATAGATATGTTAATTAGCTTGATTGTGGTAAACATTTTGTAATATATACATATATCTAAACATGTTTTACACAGCAAACATATAGTTTTTATTTGTCATACACACCTCAATACAGCTGGAAAAAATAAAAAAATTCCAAATAAATAAATAATGTTGATGTGACAGTTGATGTTTGGACTGTTGCATTGTGTAATTCATTCCTTTGGCCTTACTCCTGAACATAAGGAGAAAAAGAGAAGAACCCAATTTCCAATCCCACAGAAGACAGTGACACTTCATGATTCCTCCACCTCTCCCTTCTCCCCTGGTTTCCTTCCAACCTTTCTCCCCTGGTTTCCTTCCAAAGTTAAAACAATCATTAGAACGTATATATGGACGGAACTTAAAGTTTCACATCCATTGCCTCATCCTCCCAAAACAATCCCAATGGATGGTAGAACAGGCATTTTCCTTATTCCTATTGCACAGATGAGAAGACCAGGGCTTCTGTGACCCTCGGGCCACAGAGCACAGGAAGGTGAGGCAAAATATGAACTCAAGCCCTGGAACAAAGAGGTTCTGTCACCAGGCTGCTCCCCACTCTGACACTCCCCAAACCTCGGCATCTTGATGCAAGCATTCTTGGGTAATTATCATAGCGAGGCCCCTTCTTTTCATAGGAAGGGGATGTTCCTTGCCACCAGGGGGAGTGGGAGAACCAGCTTTATGGTCTGTCAGGCTGGAGAGGTACTCCTGGCCTCTTACCCCAAGGGAAGTACCAAAGCCTGGTCTATGATCTGGGGATTCCTCCAATCCCCCATTGATACTCTCCATGTCTTCTCAGGCCAAACCCACACTGCACCTGAGAGAGGTGAACACAGCTCTGGCTAAAGACTTCAAGTAAGTATCTATAAGATGTACAACAGCAGCAGGCCACATCTGAGCCAGTAGATCTCAAAGGGCATTCCTCTGAGCAGCAGCAGCAACACCAGGGACATCTTAGAATTGCCAAGTCTCAGGCCCTCTCCCAGAACTCCAGGCCTGGGGCACAGCAAGCCACAGCTTCACGAACCTCTGGGTGATTCCAATGCCCACTGACATGTGAGACCGCTGGCCTAGGCATCTTGTCCTCCTAAGTCACAGGGAAGAGAAAAAGGAACAAAGTCTCACTCAGGACCCTCCTTCAATTCCCTTCTCTAGCTCACCGATCTCTCTGCTTCTTCCACCTGGAGCTCCCTGACTTTAAGCTCCGCAATGTTCCCATACCCTTCCTTCAGGACTGCTAACTTCCTTCCAGGCAGTGTTGAGTCTTGCCTTGAGTCCTGTCCTCTGACCCTCTGTCCTCAGCCAAATGTCCTGGGACTTTCCCTGCCCTGTCCCAGGAGTACTGGGATCCCTGGACTGAGAGTGAAAGGGGCTTCAGTCCTTTTCAGGCTCTCCCCGCCAACCATGGTCACTGCCACTTTTCTCCTGACTATTTAAGGACAACCTCATCTTTCAACCAAAAATTTGATTTTCTTCTGAAGACACCACATTCTGGTTTAGAGGAGAAGCGTAGGTTCCTCTTATTAATGTGACTGTTCCTACTCCTTATAAAATAATTGTCTGGCTCTCTACCACAGCAGCGTTTGCTGCCTCCCTAGACTTATTTTCACACCACAGAGCCAGTACTTAGCTGACAGTGCCTGAGTCACCCAAATGGCTCTGAATCCCCATTTCTTTCCTGATGGGGAAGAGATGCAGTTCACCCCATCAGTGGGCCACTTGCAGTATCAGGCACTCGGGCTCAACCTCACTGCCTTGGGCAATGGAGACCCAATTAGCACTTACAGGGGTGGGTCTCACTGGAAAGCACCAGAAAAGCAGAGACAGAGACTCCAGAAGGGTGCTGGTCCCACATCCCCAAGTTTTCTTGGGATAATCTACAAATGCAGGGAATGTGAAGTTCCATGGCCCCTAATTTCTGCTCACCCTTCCCAATCTGTGGCACATGTAGTGCAGTCTCTGAGGCCTTGGGAAGAAGTGGCCTCCAGACAGCATATAAGCCCCTCTGGCAGGCACAACACACTAATTCCTGCACCGATCCACTCTCCTGCATGGTCGTCAGCTGTCCACAACCAAGGGCCTCCCTCCCCACACAGCTAGCCACAAGCTACAGGTGGAGCTGGCCTCTTGTCAGCAGGTATGGGGGTACAGGGAGATCCCCAGCCTTGTCGGTGCCACCTGCATCCACAACAACATTGCTTCTGTGGGGAGCATCAATGCTGGGCCCCCCTCTCCCCACCTGCAGCCAGGAAAGCTGCTTGTCCAGGCTCTGTCCAACAGTCAGGCCATCCCATGGATTCACAGGGATCCCACCAGAGGTTCCCAACAGACTCCCCAGTGGCCACGAGCACAGGGAGATCTCAGGAAGACCACCCCCTCCAACTCTGGCTCTGGCACAGCTGACTGGGTAAGTGCCCCAACTGCCATCTTGTCAGATGGTGGCTCTGAGGTTTCCCCAAGGGTGCATGCATGCACACACACGTACACACACGCACACACATGAGTCCCCCAATACTCTCTCTGTCAAGTGGCAAGTAACACAGTAGTTAGAATCTGGAGTACCAGGCTCAAATGGACCCATGTTCCAGCCCAGTCCCACCATTCCTGTCTGAGCCCTTGGGATGCTGCTTTCTCTGGATTTCCATTTCCTCATGTTTTGTAGGACTAATAATAAATACCTACTTCAGAGTCATCATCCCACAGCATGACTCAGCAAAAAGGGTAGAAATGATTTTTTCACTATTATCATTTTATTTGCAGTGGCCACAGGATGGGAGGGTAACACAATTGGAGAGTTATAAGAAGGAAGCCCTCACCCCAAAAGCAGCCTGACCTGCATCCTGAGCTATGTCCTCGTGGTAGAGACAGGCTGAGCTGATCAACCACACTCTCGCCCAGCACCCTGATGGTTGAGGGGTCTGTCCGTGGCAGGGTCCAAGGTCTGACACATGGCAGGGGCTGATTTTCTATGCAGTCATTCTGCTGCAGCCCCCAGAGCAGGGTCACCATCAGCCTTGGTACCTCGTGCTTCCCTTAAAGGGCATAAAAGAAATAGTCACTGGGTGAAGAACAACATAGGAATATAGTCAATAATATTGTGATGGCTACATATAGAGCCAGGTAGATACTAGAGTAATCAGGAGTTTCACTCCATAAATTATATAAATGTCTAACCACTATGCTGTACACCTGAAACTAATATAAAATTTTTAAATTTAAAAAAATTATTTTAGAAAGGGTGTAAAAGACTCCTTGTGCCTAAGATGTGACCCATTCAGAGCTGGACCAGGAGCCC
>NW_006442497.1:2083660-2096049 GCF_000325575.1 Pteropus alecto
GAATGAGAGAGAAGCAAGGTCTAATACCTTCCCAAGACCCTTGCCCTGGGCTTTGCAGGACACTATGGTTGACCCTTCGCCCCTACCCATACCCCTCCCCACCTCGCCAGTCCCTTGCCTTTAACTTCATGCCCTTTAGACTCTTTAGGTTGCAAATGTTCAAATAATCTGACTCCAGCTGGTTTAAGTAAAATAAAGAATGTCTAAGTTTATTTAACTAAAGAATTTAGAAATAGGTTGGCTGCAGACATGGCTTGATATAGGAGCTCATCTGACAAACTGAGCAGGTTAAGTTGTATTCTCCTTTCTCTCTGATTTCCTCTCAAAAGTAAAATAATATTAAAATGTACACACATACATAATCTACAGTTATACACTAATTTCACATCCATTGCCTCCTCCTCCCTGTTGAAAGGATCTTGGTGTGTATTCAATGCAACACCCTCAAACAATTCCTGTGAAATGGTAGTTGCTATGGACTGAATGTTTGTAAACTCCCCAAATTCATATGTTGAAGCCCTAATCCCCAATGGTATTCGAAGATGGGACCTTCAGGACATAACTAGGGATAGATGAAATCATGAGGGTGGGGCCCCATGATAGGATTAGTGCTTTTATAGGAAGTGACACCTGAGAACTTGCTATCCCCATGCCCCACCCCCACACATGCAAAGAAGTCATGTGAGGACACAGAGAGAAGGTGGTTGTCTATAAGCCAGAAAGAATGCCCTCACTGGGACTTGACCATGCTTGGCACCCTGATCTTGGACTTTCAGCCTCCAGAACCGTAAGAAAATAAATTTCTGCTGTTTAAACCACCCAGTCTATGGTATTTAGTTATGGCAGCCTAAGTCGACTAAGACAGGAGGGCAGGCTTTAACCCTTTCCTGTCCCAAACCCCTCCAAGACCATCTAGAAGGGCAATGAGAAGGCCTTCAAAGGAGGGTCTTGCCGCACTGCACATCCCAGGGGAGGAAGGCTGATGGAAGCGGAGAACACTGGACAGGCAAGAACACTGGATAGGGTCGTCCATGCCCATGTCTCCCCGACACCAGACTGCCTTGGACCCTGGATGCAGGGATCAGATCCTCAGAACTCACTTTCTTCCCTCTTTCCAGGCTCAGCATAAGACCAGACGACAGCTTAGAGTGGGAGAAAGCACTGACTCAGGAGTCAGGACTTCTGGTCTTAAGTCTCCGCTTGGCCTCCAACTTCCTGGGCATCGCTGCAGGTGCCCTCCCCTCTCTGGACCTGTCTCCAAATCTGTAAAATGAGGGGGTTGAACACATACACCAAGATCCCTTCCAGCTCTAACATGTGGGTCTCTACCTTGGAGATGTAAGGAGCTAGGATGACCAGGAAAAGTGGTCAGCCGGTTCCAAGGTATGTGGCCCTTGTCCCGTCTTCCTTCCTTCACTCGGGCTCTACATGAGGAGGTGGAAGCCCAACAGCTCCAGGGAGACCAGCACCCATTTGTCCCCTGAAGATTTCCCAGCTTGGTCCAGGTCAAACTGCTGCTAGAATTTCAAATGCTTAGTCATACTTTTTTGAGTAAATATCATGGTAAAAAGACATGACATTTCCGGGGCCAGTCTTCAGCATTAATAAAAGATTCCAGGAACAGGGTGACCTTTTCACAAAGGATTTGTAAATGCCAAAAACTACATAAAACCTCTCTTTCTGAGGCAGAGAGGATTGTCACAGCTCGGCATTTATTCCCTCGTATGTGAGGCTGGGTCTTGTTTCTCCCAGTTCCATGTACTGACTGTGGAGAAACTGAGAGTGCTATCTGAGGGGAGGAGAGAAGTGCAGGAAGAAGAGGGAGGGGAGGAAGGAGAGCAGAGAGCAGGACAGGGCCAGCCCTGGAAAACAGTGTGGGGGACCATGGGACCCCTCAGCTACATAGCAGGCCCACTGAGAATGAAATATCTAAACTGCCATCCTTCAGTCACTACTGCAAGACTGTCTATGTCATGTCCATTCAGGCCAAGGAAAAAATGGCCCCTGCCAGCTATCAACCAACACAATGAGAAACCAAAGACTGCCTGCATATCCAGCCAATCCCACAGGAGTCCTAGGCTGGCCTGCTCTGGATGTGGACAAGACCCCAAGGCACCCTCACTCATTGGCCTCATTCCAGGCAGACTTACCCAGTTTCAGCCAGACTCTTTTCAAGCCTCAGTGTGCTCATCCCCAAAAGGGACCTCCCTCTTAAGGGTTATGTGATGATGCCATAACATTGCAGGGACCCGAAGGAACCATTTCTATAATGGTGTCCTCTTGTTCTTCAGTCTTTCTCGCTTGCACAGGCTTCTGCAGTGTACGGAGAACAGGGAATTCTGAGTATTCTGAGAAGTGGATTCTAGTCCTTGAGCCTGAGAGCCTGGGACAAGAAGACTCCCCAAGAAGGAAACCTCTGTATGGAGCTACCTTCATCACATCAGTGATGACAGACCCCACTCCCCAAACAAGTACTCCCCATTGCTGCCTCTGCTGAGGCGGAAACTTGATGGACTGCCGTTGGCTGCCCCTGTGCTGGATTCACTGTGTAATGGTAATTGACAAGTCCTAAGATTCTTTGGAAAAAAAAAAAAACATGGATCATGGCAGAGGAAATAATAATACACATCAGTGACATGAGGCAATTGTCTAGTTAGTAAGGTTAGAGTGGATTTCACAGCCTGGCTCAAGTACCTGACTAGTGAAGGATTTTAGAAAGTCTGGAATCTGAGAGGTCTGCAAAGAACTTTTCAATTCAACAGTCACGTTTTCAGGGATATTATTGATGGGCCAGGCCATGTATTAGGCAGTAGGCAACCCCCTCCCCCCATTAGACGCCTTGTCCCTGCCTTTTACAAGCCCCAAAGTAATGCAAGATGAGTCTTTACAACAGCCCTGTGGATTAGGTAACATGAAACAGAATCTCAGAGAGGGTAAAAACTTTGCCCTCAAGTCACACAGCCCTACATGGCAGATGAAGACTAGAGCTCAGATCTTTGCCTATCTACCCACTGCTCGTTAGCCCATCCATGGAAGTGAGCTCTAGCATAACCCCCAGCCGTCTTTCAGGTGGGATGGTGCAATGGTTATAAAAGCTGAGTTCTGGCATTATCTGTTCTTCCTGATGCTAGTTATGCCTGTCAAGCTCACTTCCTGTTTTGGTGGGCAGGAATGTTACTTGATTCAGGGAGGCAGTTAGCAACATCTCCATTCTCTCTCCATGGACAAGGTGGAGAAGGGAATAAAGTGTTGTTACACTTAGGAGGATTCCTACAATCTGATCCTTGCCCCAGCCCCATCACCTGGCAAACTCCCTTGCATGGGATGTGCCAAGAGAGTATCAATTAAAGATGACTTGAGATTAACATGGAGGAAGGTCTGTATTTACCCACATGGGCTTCCTCTGCTTTTGGCTTTGTCCTCATTATCGTTCATTCATTTCTTTATTTAATATATATATATACCAAGCACCTGCTGTGTTCTGGGCTTATGCCAGGTGCTGTGGATATCATAGAGGGCAAAGCAAACATGATCCCTGACTTGATGGCATTTACAGCCTGGTGGGTAAGACAGACAATTCAGAAAGCAATACCACTCAGGGTGGCAAGTGCTGTGACTAGAAGGCAGGGTCTCATGGGAGCACTGGGCTGGGGAGCCCAGCCTGGGGTTAAGGGGAGGGAGTAGCACCCACACTGGCATGTGAAAGGTGAGGTATCTATGTAAAGGGGCTAGGGCAGGAGCAGGTTTCAGCCAAAGAGAATAACATGTACAAAAGTCCAAATTTCAGAGAGAATAATGGATTCTGTGAATAGACCAGTATGGCTAGAACATGGACTTGCGGGGAGGGCTGCTGCTGAGCCCTGAGGTGGGAGGAGAGAACAGAGACCAAACCCTGAAGTTCCCAGTACCCAGGATTTATCCTGAAATCAGTGGTGACCCATTGTAGGATTCTGAACAGAGTTGCTGTGGTCAGGTCTGCCTCTAAAGAGAATTCTCTTGTTGCTGTTGGAGAGTGGATTGTAAGAGCAAAGCCTGAGGACAGACAGCCCAGATAGGAGGCCCAGGTAACAGTCCAGGTGAGAGAAGGTGATGGTTTGGACTGGAGCAGTGGTACTGGGGATGGAGAGAAATGAACACACTCAAGAGAAAGCAGGGAAGTAAAACAGACAAATCTTGGTGATGGAAAAGAATGATGCTGTGGCTAGGGAGAGGTCCTGGCCAGTAACAGACCTGCTTAGCAAGAGCAAAGGGGCAACTTTACTCCAGCCAAAGTGCTTAGGTCCAGAGTTTAGAAGCAAAATTGTGTCTACTTGAGTGCGTCTGAGGAGGGAGAACCAGGAAGACATCCAAACTAGGTCATTAAGGGTGCCTAGGCAGGGGTTTCCAAACCCCGGGCCACAGACTGGTACCAATCCAGGGCCTGTTAGGAACTGGGTAGCACAAGCAGGAGACGAGTGGCAGGCAAGCAAGCGAAGCTTCATCTGTATTTGCAGCCACTCCCCAGCACTAGCATCACAACCTCAGCTCCACCTCAGATCATCAGGCATTAGATTCACATAGGAGCACCGGCCCCTGGTTCCAAAAAGGTTGTGTTCCTCCCTATGTGCCAAGGAAGGAAGCCAGATAGGGTCAGGATACCAAGGAAGTGACCCTGGGGAAAGAGCCAAACAGGGGGTCAGGGCAGGCAGCATGCTCTCAGCCCACCAACTGGGATCCTGCTGTCCTTTCTGCATGTGCATTAGGTCCCCGTGCAGGACGCATAGCACTGAAGGGCAGCTGAAGGTCCACACCACGGTCAGAGTGCAAATCCTGCTGGAGAGTTTGACATTGGGCATGGAAGTCTCAGGTTCTCAGCGGCTCCTGCAGAGCAGTCTGGGTGTCTCTGTCAGACTGTAAGGTCTTTGTGAGCTGTCAGCTGCAAGTGGCTGCCAAGAAAGCAATTGCCTTCTCTGACTACATTAATAGGAGTTTAGTGTCTGGATCAATGTGGCTAAGAGTCCCGCTGCACTTGGCACTTGTCAAGCTGTATCTGGAGCCCAGGTGCTCTGAGGAGCCTTCCCTGGGGGTTCCCCAAACCCCAGTCTAAAAAACCTACACTTCTCATTTAGGGTGATAGTGGCCCCGCCTTCCTGGCTGTAAAGCCTGCCTCCCCTGGGAATGTCCCACCTGAAGCTAGAATTGGCTGCAAGGTTTTGAAATACACAGGAGTGCAGGTCCATTGTAGCCAGATCACCTCACATTTTAAGATAAGTCAGAACTTCAGACTTAACGTGAAATCTAATGATATTTAAATGTTGATCCTGAGGACAAAAGTGAGGCCACATACTAACGAGCTCAGGAGAGACCAGCATGATGGGCCCTACAAACTCAGAGACCGAAATTAACCACATAGAATGGTCTGAACAAAAATATTCCTAACTAAAAGCAAGTCATGACAGGTAGTCACATCCTGGGCCTGTAGCTTTCTTAACAAAGGTAAGTCTTTACCTTAAATGAGTCTGTCTATTATCTTTTTGCATCTAAGATAACATATCCTTGGAATGTCAGAGTAATCCCTTTTTTTCCAGACCCATGGGGCACAGCC
This sequence comes from Pteropus alecto, assembly GCF_000325575.1. Classification (NCBI taxonomy): domain Eukaryota; kingdom Metazoa; phylum Chordata; class Mammalia; order Chiroptera; family Pteropodidae; genus Pteropus; species Pteropus alecto. Next base: position 2,089,245 of record NW_006442497.1, read on the forward strand.
CACTACACCAGAGCACAAGACCACAGAATCCCTCATGGTCATCTTACCCCCCTCTCCCCCCACACCCCGCATATCATCTCTGTGTGTTGTAAATGTTAAATATTAACTCTCCTGTACCCACCAATGTATGTGTGTCTCCATTTTCCTTCTTATCTAATCCCAGAGATTTCTCTGCTTTGTATTCTCCCACCCCCTTAATCTACCACCAATGATTTCATGTAACTCTTCTTATGTCTCCTTCTTTGATTCTAATGTACAAAATAAACTGCAAAACTGTCATTCTCTGGAGCATTTTCTTAATCCACTGAGATTTTGCTTCCTGGCAATTGTCATCAGTTTGGCTCAAATAAACTCGTTAAATACTCTACAGGTTTGGACGTTTCTTACATCGACTGTCCAAATGTTCCTAAAAAACCACTTCATATCAAATGTGTCTATGGATTGGATCAAGGCCACAGCCCTAGTCTGTGACTTCTGATCTAACAACGACCTCTTTGGTGGATAATTTTATGTGTCATCTTGACTGGCCACAGAGTGCCTGATTAGTCATTTTTGGGTGTGTCTGCGAGGGTATTTCTGGTTGAGATTAGCATTTGAATCTGTGAACTCAGTAAAGTAGATTGTCCTCCTCAATGTGGGTGGGCCCCACCCAATCCACAGCCTAAACAGAACAAAAGGTGGAGAACAAAATCATCTACTTTCTTTCCTGCCTCACTGCTTGAGCTGAGACATCCTATCTTTGGTCTTCAGGCTGGCATTTACACCAGCTTCCCTGGGTTCTTAGGCCTTCACACTCAAACTGAAATGATGCTACCACCTTTCCTGGGTCTCCAGCTTATAGATCATAGGACTTCTCAACCTCTATAATCACATGAGCCAATTTTGCTCTTCTCCCATTCCCTCTCACCCAATACTTTGTTGCAAAAGAAAACTTCGGACTCTACACTAGGCTAAAGGGCAGTCTTACTCTGGCCTGAATCTCTGTGGAAGGAAAAAAAGGAGGGAGGGAGGGAGGGTGGAAGGATATATAGGGTTAAAATCAAGGTGTCAGCAGAACTGTGTTCCCACTGACGTTTCTAGAGGAGAACCTGTTTCCTTGACTTCTCCACCTTCTAGGGTCCGCTTGCATACCTTGGTTCATGGCCCCTTCCAAAGAGCATGATTCAAACCTCAGCCTCCTTCATTATATCTCTCTGACTCTCACCTTCTTGCCTCCAGGATAATCTCATTTTGAGATCCTTAACTTAATCATATCTAAATTAACATAACGACTCACATCCTTAATTTAATCTCATTTTGCTACGTAGGTGACATTCACAAGTTCCAGGGATTAGGATATAGACAGCTTGAGGGGCGATCATTCTGTCCACCACACTTCTTATCCTTCAGTCTGAATGCCTGTCCACTACTTGTCTACTGTGGTGGGTGGGTCTGACCTCTGGATCCTGGCAAGCTGTGTTTCCAACAAGCTAACAGACAGGCAGAAAGACATGTAGCAGAAATTCAGAACAAGAGCTAGAAGGGAAAGACAGCACAACACAAATACATAAATGCATGTGTATGTGTCCATGTAATATGTGCATGTGTGTGCATGTAGGCATGTGTCACAGTGTATGTGTGTCTGTGTGTCTATGTGTCTGTGTGTCACAGTGGGAGGGGCAGGAAACCCTGGCCCACTGTGACAGTCCTCTGATGCTTCTGTTCAAATCCAACTAATTTACTGCTGCCTAAGCCCCCCACTCTGACTCCACACTCCAAAGTGTCAAGTCAGCATCTTTCCCCACCCTCAAGTCACTTACCAAATTGGATTAGCTGTGGACAGAGCCCATTAAATGAATGCACCTCTCAGCCTTTATTTACTGGGAGAAAATAAGAGATGTTTTCCTTTCTGGGAAGGTATCTTTCTTAGTGTCCTAATGTGCTAAGACTCCCTCCTTCAAGTTTTCTGTGTAACCCATCTGTTAGGCCAGAGGACTCGGCTACTCAGAATCTTAGAATCAGAACATCAGCACTAAGAAGGGGATGAGAGTTCATTTAGCCCAGAAAGGGCCAAGGATTTAAACAAGCACCCTCCTGTCAGGAGACAAATGGGTACTAAGAGCCTGGATCCTAACTCCAAGGAACCAAGAGTCAAGGGATACTTAAAAGCTGAGACTGTCGTGAGCATGATAATTGACGTCAATAAGTAACTGGACCTTTAGTGCTGCCCACTCTATCCCACACCCAACCAAGAGCTTAAGGAGGGGTCACACTGACCAAGGAGCTTCAACAGAGCTGCAGCCCGAACATGTGTGCTGAACTCCCTGAGTAAGGCAGAGTCTGGTTCAGAGAACAAATTCGGGATTCAGACCAAACGAGACTCAACTCCTGCTCTATAAATGCTCATTGGTTTGGGAATCTCAGGCTAGTCACTTAGCTGCTCTATTCGTCATTCACTCATTCATAAAATGGAAATAAGACCTACCTCTTATAGTTGTTAAAGATATTAATGTGACACTATGTACAAAGCTATTAGCACAATACTTGGCTTAGAATTATTATTATTAATATTTGTAACATTAGCGCATGGGGGCCAGGACCAGACTAGCAATCTGGAAGGCTTGCTGTGGAGTCTTAGGGTGACAATAGAATGGCCTCGACCCCTCCTCCCTAAGTTTGAGGGGTCCTAGGGCCTGGGCTGGGACTGAACCTTCCTCATGGGGTGCTGAGCCAAGCAGGACATTCAGTATATCACTCCCATGGCAAAACGAAGGTCTCGGTCACCTAAAACCAAGAGACCCTGTTCAGGACATCCACAGGATGTCTCTCTCTAGATGAAGCTGGTAAGAGCTACTTCTAGGCGAAAACACAACAGTTCAGTTCAGGCCAGTCAGGCCCAAGCAAACAAAGGACATCGGACACTGGATCAGGAGGAGCAGGGAGACCAGTGTGGCCTTGAGGACTTAGCATTCATCCCCTCTGGGCCACTGCTACCTCCTCTGCAAAGGTAGGAGTTGATCTCTTGATCCTTTGGGCTCCTGCAGTCAGTTGCAAACAACAGGACCTGCTGCCTGGATCATTCTGGCAAAGAAGGGGTTTATTAGTGTGAAGACATAACTGACCCTTGTTCATGTCACCATCATGAATAAGTGAGAAAACCATGTCTCCCAGGCAGGAAAAAGAAACCAGAAATAAGAGGATCATGCTATTTAGTTCTGGCCAACAAAACAAATGAAATTTCTAGCCTTTCCCAAAGTTAGCTAACTTTATAACAAAGCAAATTTTATCTTTGATTTTTGCAACACTGATATCTGAAAGTTTGTAATGGCCTTTGAGAATATTATAACATGTGGGCACATGGCTGCTTTCTACCATGAATTGACTCTGTCAGCTCAGTAACCTTGGCAAGTTTGCCCTGTGGTTTTTTTTTCTTTAAATTCCTGTTGTGTTTTTTCCTTATGAAGTCTGACTCCCTTGAACTTCTTTACAAGGTAGCTTTTTCTTTTTTTCTAAATGCTTTTGTCTCTGAGTCTTCTTTTCACATTAAGGACTGCACAGAATTACTGAGTGGGGCAGGGAAACAGATTCAAGGTTAAGCTTCCAGAAGGAACTTCTAAAACCCCATCACAGAAATGGCCTGGTAGGAACCTTGGAGCTGATGCTACAATGCACTGAATGACAGGCTGTCAGGAGGACAGCACTAATGGGAGATGTTCAGGTTAGGAGATGTACCCCTTGGGGACCAGACCCACCTCCCAGGGTTTGGTCACTGTACCAACACCAGAACAGCTCTGGAGCTCTGTAGATGTGGGTTGAAATTTTGTCTCCACCATTCATATTACCTTTGGTAAGTCACTTAGACTTTCTTGGCCTCAGTTTCCTTTTAGAACCAATTTCATCAAGGTGTTATGAGGTTTAAGGGGCCAGGAGCAAAACAGGCCCTCAGCACATGACTTTGCTTCCTCTCCCTGAGCCTATGGGTACCAACATGGGGCTAGGGTCCAAGGATGTGTCACTGCTTCCTGGTAAGGGGCGGGCAGCAAGGGCAAGGAAACTTCCATGTTTCCAATCCTATTAAATCCTCACAACAACCCTGATAAGTGGGCACAGCAATAATTATCTTCTGCATTGCACAAATGGAGCAGCTGAAGCTCAGAGAGGCCTGGTGATTTGTACAAGTTTGCACAGCTAAGTAAGTCTCAGGAATGAGATGAAAACCCAGATCTTCCAGCCTCGAGTAACATGCTTTCACCTCTTGGCCTCAGCTGCACCTTTCAAAGAGTGAGTTCCCTGTCAGTCAAATGGGCAAACTGAAGATGTACAGGGGCCTCCTCAGGAGGCTGCACCTAGGGGACTTCTCAAAGTCCTGGGTCAAGTCATATTTGTCACAAGTTCTCTTAAAAAGAAATCACACTCAGTTCTTTGGACAACATCAGCTGCAGACCTAGAAACATTAGATATTTCACCATCACAAGGAGGCAAAAACACCGAAAATCGGGCAAAGGTCATTTTCAGTTCTTTCTCAACTTAAGCAGCAGAAAGAGCGCCATGCTCAGCACCAAGCCTTTGAGTTCTGTTTCTGCCACCTAAGTCCTGTGGCTTTGGGTGAAGCAGCTCAGCTCCTTGACCTCCATAAGTCATCTTTAAAGTGGGAATAAGGCCATCACCACCAACACCCCCATCTCAACATATCTCAAGCTCCCTCTTTCAGACCTAGTGGTTTAGATCCTCAGCTTCCTCTCTCAGCAACTCCTGGAAAAGAGAAGGTCCACTTGGAGTCTTCTCCCTGGCCTTCCCGATCCCCCAAACTCCAGCTACTAGCCCCAGCTCAAACCCAGTTTACCAGGAGCCAAAACAAGGAGCTCAGTTCAATGGAAAAATCAGCCCAAGAAATCATCTAACCAAATTGACTTGTCAGTCACCCTGCTCAGGCAGGGCCCAGGATAATCACCTGATCTCCATGCAGGAATAAGTGATCTGTAAGCTTTGTGGTCAAGAGGAAAAACGCTCAGAAAAAGCCTAACAGGGAAAGAATGACTCAGCCTGGGTTTCCATAGCAATCCTGGGAGAAACAGGAAGAGCATATATCAGGACAATTCAGAGATGACAGCCAGCAATCACCTTGCTCCATCATGGGCCATCTGCCCCCACATCACTCAGGCAACAAGTTCCCTTGCCAAAGCCACCAAACCCCAAACTTTGACTCCAAGCACATGTCCCTCACACCCTCTCTGGAGGGTCCACCATGATTTGAGAGAGGAAGCCTAAGATCCTATTCATATAATACATGAAAAATAAGTGTAATCATCACTCCGTCAAGTCACCATTCTTCTCTAAGCCTCAATTGTTAAAATAAAAATAGCTCTTCTGTCTGGCATTATGTTAAAATAATGCAATGTTCAATAAATGTGAACATAATTATTTTGCCTCAGATTTGTTCAGCAGTTCACAGTTTGCAAAGACCTTCACCTTTATTATCTCATAGAAATCACACAACAATCCTATAAAGTGGTCAGAACCACCATCACCACCATTTGGCTGATGAAGGAGCTGGAGTGAAGTGGTTTTCTCAGGGTTCCACCACTAATAACATGGAGTGGGGCTTAAACCCATGACTTAGAACTCTTGGTCGAGTGGTCTTTCCAAACTATCATCTAGAAGTTAAGGTAAAAGATAATTCTGAAGGAGCACACAAGAATAGACATCAAGAGAAACTAGTGTGTTTGATGCAGGAAGGGCAGATAGAGCCCAAGAGAAATCCTCAATATAGGTTCTGCTGGGCCGAACCCAGAGTGAGCAGAAGTATGGGGTAGAATAGACAATAAAAACAATCAAAGTAATAATAGGCCCCCCACATTTTTTTTTTTTGAGCTTTTCTCTATGTCGGACACTGTTCAGAGTGTTCACATTGGAAAATCCCATGTAATGTTCAAAACAATCTTATCAGATAAATGCTTCTATCAGTTAGGATGTTTAAAGTTGCAAGTAATAATATTTTGTAAGAAACCAAAATTGATTTAAATGCTTACAGGTGCTTCCAGCCAAGATGGCACTCAAAGTTCATGCTCTGGGCTCTCCCTCTGATCCCAACACATGGCACTCATAGATAAAATATAAATAGTGAGAATTCAAAAGACATAGCCACTTTCAAAAGCAAGGTAAACATTTTTCTGCACTAGATATGATAGATAAAGCAAAGAGAAAAGCCGGGCTGAGTTGCAGGTTTGCTGGGATTGGGGCCAAGAGGCAGGCAGAGGTGTCTGGGAGCTCTATACTGTTGAGTACAAGGGACTGAAAATGCCACACATGAGTTAAAGATTCTAGTCCAAACTCACCAGGCCTGGCATAGAGTTGGTACAGGAGTTAAAAACAAACAGCAATGTACCCCAGCCCAGGGTTGGGTTTGTTTGAAGCTCTGTGATTAGGAAGGTGAGAGTAGGGAGGTTCAGCTTTCTAGGCAGGACCTGGGAACTGCATCCTCCTCCATTTCCTCAAAGAACTGAAGCCTTAACTGTCCAAATGTGACCAGGTCCTTAGATGGGGGCCTCAGTGACTGGATTAAAGATGACTACAAAAAGTGAAGGTGGCACAGGAGAAATGGACAGGATTCTATTCAAGGTAATCCTAAAAAGCTAAGTTCCAAAACTTGTGAGGAAGTCTAACTCTAAGAAAGACAGCCAACAATGCCAATAACTCAGGAGACTAACTCACCTCAGACAAAAGTAGAATAATAGAGCAACTAGAAAAGAACTGTTCTGATTGTGCAGGATCCACAATGGGTAAAGGAAGAAATAACATAAATAATAACAATAAAGAATTGTGAATC
>NW_006442497.1:2096091-2098627 GCF_000325575.1 Pteropus alecto
CAGAAAAAGAATTTGTCACACCTGCAACTCAGCCTTTTCTCTTTTTGGACACAAAACAGAGAAGCACTAATTTAATTTTTTTTCCAACAGAAGTGATAAATATTAAAAGATAAAGTCAAAGAAAGAATGAATATATTGGGTGATAGCACCATTATAATCACTCAGAACATAGTTCGGAGAAATAAAGAAATAAAAATATAAAAGAGCTGTCAAGAAAAAAAAAACTCTGGCTTGAACATATGTCTAATAGGGGTTCCAGAAGAAGAGAATAGAGGGGTTTGTGAGGAAGCAATTTTCAAAGAGATAAGGGCTGAGAACCTTCCATAATTAAAGATAAATATAGGTCCTCAAATTGAACATCTGTACGAAGGGCTAAACAGAATAATCTTTTCAAACCACATCTTAGTGTATACTGTGGTGAAACTAAAGAATGTCAAGGTCAAAGAAAAAAGTTATTTTAAAAAACTGTTAGAAAAAAAGCAGAAAGAGTATCTACAAAAATAAAACTGTATAAGAACTGCAGGCTTCTTGTCAACACAATAGAGAATAGAGAGCAATGAGCTATATATCTTAGGAGGTCTGAGCAAAAATAACTAGCAGTCTAGAATTATATCCCCAGCTAAACTATCATACAAGACCAAAAGTGAAATTAAGATATTTTCGAACATAAAACATTAACTGTTTATCACCCAGAGAATCTAACTGAAAGAATTAGCAAAGACTGTACTTAAGCAAGAAGAAAAGTAAAATCAAAGGAAAAGAATGTCATGCAAGAAACAAAAGTGAACTCAGAAATCAATAAAATATGTGGGTAAATATAATTATTTGCTAAATAATGCCATTTAATTCCTGTATAATTACTAAATAATAATAATTTCTAGATGAAAAGACATGAGAGTTCTGAGGATAAAGTATACTGAGGTCTTATCTGATAGAGAATACAAATAATGACTAACCTTTGACTTCATTAGAAAAATTAATAGCAAAATAGAAATGCTAAAAATATAAAGTTCAGTGCTAAAAGAACACTATCACAATTTATGGTTTCCAAGTTAGCAAGAGTAGGGAGAAAAGAAAAAAAAAAACATTATCAGTCTAATGATAGTTTAAAAGTAGAAAAATAGAAGTAAAGAAAAACATAAAATAAGGTGGTAGACACAATACACTAGCAATGACTAAAAAATGTTAGTAAATTAAACTCATCTGTTAAAGAACAGGCTATCAGTTTGGATTTTTTTTAAATCCAACTACATGTTCCTTATAAGTGACAGAGACAATTTAAAATAGACAAAAGAAAAAAACCCATGCAGGGCAATTATTAAAGGAAAGTCAATATAGCAGTACTAATGTGAGACAAAATTTGAGCAAAAAGAGGAAGATGGCGGAATAGCTAAAAGCAGGGTTCACATTGAAATTACAACCAAATTATAAAGTAATCAATGTGGAGAATCACCTTAAGTCCAGTTGATCATAACACCTACGTCTGATAATATAAAGGAGCCACATCGAAGCCGGTAGGAGGGGCAAAGTCAGGAATCCAGCTGGACCAGCACCAGTGGGTGGTGGAGGTACATCAGGAAGGAGAGTGAGTGAGGCTGCAGAGGCTCTAAAGGAGAGGGGGGTCCTGGTCTCATCTGGGGGCTCCCCAGCCCAGGGTCCCAGCTCAGGGAAGAGGAGATTCCAATAACTCTGACTGTAGAAACCAGAAGGTATTCCGGCCATCTGAGTGAGACGAGGGGAGACTGAATCCCTAGACATTCCTTTGAAGGACCCGCGCACAGACTTTCTGACCTGCGGACACTCACCCGGGACACCGGGGTGGTGGGTCAGAGGCTTGCATGAGACTCATTCTGAGAAAGTCTGTATTACCTGGCGCCAGAACAAGGGCTAGAAGGGCAGCCACCATTGTGCCTTAGTCCTGCTCCCCTACTGGGCAATGTACAGACCTCCGCCAGCTTGACTGTGCAGACCCCTCCCACAGAGCCATTAGGAAGCACTGGTCAGAGAGGAACAGCCCAATCTACCCAACCTGAGATTGCCCGGGGCATTTGTTGCTGGATGTCTACCAAGCCTTGCTCTGATTCAGGGCCAAGCATTCCCAGTGGGCAGCCAGTGCTGTGAGTGCATTTCCAAGATAGGGTCAGGCAAATCACTGCTGTCAACACGAATTTGGGCAGATATCAGGGTCCTATGGGCCAGTCCCAGACAGCAGTTGGTCTTGCTGTGATCTGAGACTTATGCGGGAACTCCCAAACAGATCCCAAAGTTGCAGCAAGACTGAAGCTCTATTGATATGATTACCATTGTCTCTCTGAGACCCCACCCCACCCTACCCACAAATTGCCCCAGGCGGCCCATTGTCAGCGAACTGCCACAGCCTAGCCCTTCCCCTCCCCTGAACTCCCAATCCACACAGTCAACAAGCTTTGGCTAGCATAGGGCAGGCACTGCATGGAAATCAATGGCAGGCAGACCTCTGCTGCCTGCAAGATTTGCAATATTGTGTCCGGGAAGCGCAGGGGTCTGTGGGACTGCT
>NW_006442497.1:2098656-2101696 GCF_000325575.1 Pteropus alecto
AGGAATGCCCAGGCACAGAAGCTGAAGCAAAACTGAAGCTGTATTGGCCGGACGGACCTTGTCTCTCTGAAATCCCACTTCACCGAAGCCACAAAGTGCCTGCAGCCATTGGCGAGCAGCCTCTTGTGCCCCACTTGGCTATGGGGTTGTGCAGTCAGGGCAGGCAGAAGACCTTGGCTAGTGCAGTAAGTGCATTTCAAGGAAAACAGTTGTGAAGAGACCACTGCTGCTTGTACTGTTGCAGGAAGCAACATCCGATGGAGGAATTTGGATGTTCGGACAACTTTGTTACAGGAAGGAGAATTTATTAGGTCAATGGAGCACGTGAGGCTCTAGACAGCACAAAAGCACAAGCTCCCCTTGGTTAGATTTCTTACAGCTTATGTATTATTGTAGTGTCCATGCAAGGGGAGCATGATTCCTTTGTCTGAGGTTCTACATGCACCTCCTGACTCAAGATGGGAGGGGGAGTTTCAGGTGGGGGCTGCAAGGAAGAAGGAATTCCCAGACCACCAGTCCTATTTACAGACCTTTTCTCTTGTAGCTGTGACAAGAGTTTCCAGAAAGCCATTCAAAGGGTGTGGTTAATATATAACCCGCTGAGTCAGTCATTTCTGCAAGCCTTTTCCTTTGCGTTTTTCAGATGCCTCCTCTCTTAAAACGAGTTGCAATCTCTTGAGGGGATTGCAGGGGACTGTACTGGCCTGACAGTCCTTGATTCCCTGAGCTCTTGCCCCATCCAATACACAAAGTGCCCGCTGCACACTGATAGGTAGTTGCCCCTGCCCTGGGGTAGCGCATTTAGGCCCAGGGTGGGCAGCAGCTGACTTTGCTATGAGTGGAAACTTGTACAGGGAGCCACAAAGACAGCATTGGCATGTAAACTGACACTGCAGTGGCAGGGGAAAATTTACTCAAAAGACTCAGGAGACTCCCTGGGTCCCTCTGCCACCCAACATGCATATCATCCAGAGACTCATCCAGTTTCAGAGACTTACAGACAACTGTCAGGCAGCATCAGGTCTCAAGGAGCACTGGTCCCTCTGCTAAACTGCCACAGGTCAGGACGGGGGATAACTACAGTGTCGTCTCTTCCACGTGCCTTTAGATCCAGCATAGGCAACAACCATCTACGGATCGCTTTGTAGTTCTCACCAGGTAACCCTGAGCAATCAAAAGCAGCGGGTGACCTTGGCTAATGGAGGAGCCCCTCCCAAGGGGCCACAAAACCAACGCATCTGGAGGCTGGCACCAGACCACAATGGAGCAACTCCTGACTAGTCCCATTAGTGATACACACAAAGGGTTGTTGCAATAAGTACACAAGCCTGCTAGAGCAAATCCCACTCAGTGGCGTCAGCCCCCACACAACAACTCTTACCTTATGGGTGCAGCCAGTTCCCACAATTAGTCAGCCTGAGTGTTAATCCCATCCACTGAACTACTAATAACAATAAAGGCTTGATGACAACAGGAGATCACATACAATCCACACAAAGATCACGTCCAGAGCCCCTGGCATAAGAGATCAGGGAGAGGGCACCACTGGGCCACACAGGACATCTTCCACATTAGGCCATCTGGCCACAGCTGAGAGATGAAGCAAATATTCCTGACACATAGAAATGAACACAGAGAGGCTAATAAAATGGGAAAACAAAGAAACATGCCACAAATGAAACAACAGGAGAAAACTCCAGAAAATAAGCTAAATGAAATAGAGGCAAGCAATCTATCAAAGACAGAGTTTAAAATAATGGTTATAAGGATGCTCAACAAACTTATGGGAAGAATGGATGAGCACAATGAGAACCTCAACAGCATAAAAAAGGACATAGAAACCACAAAAAAGAACCAGACAGAAATGAGGAATACAATAACTGAATGAAGAATACACTAGAACGATTCAATAGTAGATTGGACGAAGCAGAAGATTGAATCAGTGAATTGGAAGACAAAGTAGCAGAATACACCCAATCAGAACAACAAAAAGAAAAAAGAATTTTAAAAAATGAGGATAGATTAAGAGACCTTTGGGACAACATAAAGAATAAAAATATCTGGATCATAGGAGTACCTGAAGAGGAAGAGAGAGAGCAAGAGATTGAGAATCTATCTGAAGAAATAATGACAGAAAACTTCCCTAACCTGGCAAAGGAATTAGACATACAAATTCAGAAAGTACAAAGAGACCCAAACAAGAGGAATTCAAACAGACCTATACCAAGACACATCATAATTAAAATGCCAAAGATCAAAGACAAAGAGAGAATCTTAAAAGCAGCAAGAGAAAGGCAGCTAGTTACTTACACGGGTACCCCCATAAGATGTCTGCTGACTTTTCAATGGAAACTTTGCAAGCCAGAAGAGAGTGGCAAGAAATATTCAGTTATGAAAAACAACAATCTATAACCATGAATACTCTACCCAGCAAGACTTTCAATTAAAATGGAAGGTAAGATAAAGAGCTTCCCAGACAGGAAAAAGCTTAAGGAATTCATCACCAAGCCAGTATTACAAGAAATGTTAAAGGGTCTTCTGTAAAAAGAGAAGGGGTAAAAAAGAAAATAGAAATGACAAATATGAATAATAAAATGGCAGTAACAATTTACCTATCAATTATCACTTTAAATGTAAACAGACTAAATGCTCCAATCAAAAGACATAGGGTAACTGAATGGATAAGAAAACAAGACCCATGCATATGCTGTCTACAAAAGACCCACTTCAGAGCAAACAACATTCACAGACTGAAAGTAAAGAGATGGAAAAAGGTATTTCACACAAATGGAAATGAAAAAAAAAAAGCCAGAGTAGCAATACTTATATCAAATAGACTTTAAAACATAGGCTATAATAAGAAAAAAGGGCATTACATAATGATATAGGGATCGATAAATCAAGAGGACATAATCCTAGTAAACGTATATACACCCAACATAGGAGCACCTATATACATAAAGTAATTATTGACTGACATAAAAGGAGAGATCAATAGTAATACACTCACAGTAGGAGACTTTAATACCCCATTGACAAC
>NW_006442497.1:2103307-2105208 GCF_000325575.1 Pteropus alecto
CTTTTGACCCAGCAATTGCACTTCTGGGTATTTATCCAAAGAAAACTACAACAATAATTCATAAAGATCTATGCACTCCAATATTCATGGCAGCACAATTTACAATAGCCAAGATATGGAAGCAACCTAAATGCTCATTAACAGACAATTGAATAAAGAAGTTATGGTTCAGGAGGGAAAAAATTGGCATAGTTGATAGAGCCTCTGTTCATCTCTCCAGCAACCAAATCAAAGTGGTGACAGAAACAAGGAGCAGCAGCAAGGAAAAATCTCCTGGAATCTAAATAAACCATACAACTAGGGAGAAATCCAAGAAAGCACCCTGCAACTGCAGAAGGTAGGACGGGGCAAGGATGTGGGCTGCTCAGTCTCAAGCAGCTGAGTGAGACGGAGGCTGCAGCTGTGGCAGCAGCAGAAGCCTCTTAAAGGGGCTGCATCAGCAAGCGTATTTTACAGACCTGCTCTCTCTGAGCACCAGTGCCAATTCCGCTGTGCACAGGGGCACCAGGGACATATGGGGAGACATTGTTGGAGTGAGGGCCAAGGCAAGACTCTCTCTGTACAGAAATGTGAGCAGTATCCATTGTTCCCTGTTGAGCCTTCATCCTTACCAGTGCTCCGGACACAGTGCCTCCATAGCCATGATGTCATCAAACTGGATAACAGAGGTTGCTCTACTCAGACGATTCCCTGAAACCCTGCCGCCGCCAACTCACAACCCCACCTAAGCCACATCCAGGTATATCCTCGGTGAGTTAGGTGCTCCTTGCTGAGCAGTGCCTAGACTCACACTGGAGGCAGCTGGCCTCGGTTTCTGGTGTGGCCTTGTGAGGCAACTATAAGCACAGCATCTGTGAATTTTGCTTACTGAATCTTAACAGGGGCCCTGGAGGGGCAGAGGCCTGGGCTAAATTTGGCCTGCACCTGAACACCCCTCAGGACTGTGCCACTGGACACCTACTTCACAAATTCACACTAATAAGACCAGGAGACTTAGGAGCTTTACTTAGTACATAAAAAACAGACACAGAAAAGCAGCCAAAATGAGAAGACAAAGAAGCAGAAACCATATGACAGAACAGAACAGAGATCCAGATATAATGGAGTCAAATAATCTAACAGATGCAGAGTTCAAAACTCTGGTTATAAAGATGCTCAATGAACTTTTGGGAAGTGAAAATAAATTCGGTGAGAACTTCAACAAAGAGATAAAAATGGAAATGGAAATTATAAAAGGGAACTGGTTAAAATGAAGGACACATTATATAAGACAAGAAGTATATTAAATGGAATAAACAAAGGAATAAACAAAATGAATTAATAAAAGGATCAAATGCCCTATCTAGAGGACGGGAAAGCCAAGGACATGCAATCAGAATGGCAAGAGATAAGATGCCAAGTCTTTAAAAATAACTTAAGGAGCATATGGGACACTATTAAGGCTCCAAATATTCATCTGATCAGCGTAACTAAAGGAAAACAAGATGTTAAACAGCTGTTTGAAGAAATAATGATGGAAAACTTCCCTAACCTGGTGTAGGAAATGAACATAAAACCCCAGGAAGCTCAGAGGATTCCAAAAATCAGGAGTCCAAAGAGGCCCACACCAAGACACATCATAATTAAAATGCCAAAGGTTAAATACAAAGAAACAATATTAAAAGCAGCAAGAGAAAAACAGATAGTTACTTATAAGGAAACACCCATAAGACTGGCAGCTGATTTCTCAAAAGAAACTATGCAGGCAGAAGGGCTCAACACAAAATATTCGACAGGACGAAGACCTGGGATCTACAACCAAGAATAATTTATCCAGCAAAGCTATCATTTAGAGTTGAAGAACAGATAAAGAGCTTCCCAGGCAAAAATAAGCTAAAGGAATTTATCACCACCAAGCCAGA
>NW_006442497.1:2105805-2129320 GCF_000325575.1 Pteropus alecto
TATGATGCCTTAATATGATGGCTAGGTGGAGGGTCAGCATTAATATGATGGCTAGGTGGAGGGTCAGGGGAGGGGGAAGCATTTGGGGGGATCATTTTATGAACTATATAGATTTCTAACCAATGTACTGTGTATTCGAAACTAATTTAAATAAATAATTTTTTAATTGAGCAAAAAATATCAGAGAAATACAGAGAGACAATACATCATGATAAAAAGAACACATTCCACCAAAGAGATACAACAGTTTTGAACTTCTGTGCATCTGAAATATATAAAGTATATCTATCCTGTCTCAAAATACATAAAGTAAAAACTGTAAGAGTTACTAGGAGATATTGACAAATAACTAATCACAGAAAGAGTTTAGTGCACCTCTCCAGAAGCAAATAGATCAAGCAGTAAAGATATAGATTATTTGAACCACATAATTAAAAGATTGATCTGACAGATAAATCTTGAGCCCTGTTCCCAAAAAGCATGGAATATTAATTTTTCAGGCACACAAAGCACATTATAAAAATGACTTTGCCCCAGGTCACAAAGGTAGTGTTGACAAATTGGAAAGAATCCACACCATACAGACTACGTTCTTCAACCTATGCAATTTTATTAGAACACAGCAATGAAAGTTTTAAAATTCACTTGAAAAAGGAAAAAACATGCTCCCTAATAAAATTCACAATAGAAATTTATAAAATATTTAAAAGCAAATGACAATGACTATACATCATGTTAAATTTGTGGGACATGATGAAAGTAGTACGTAAAGGAAAAATTTAGCCTTCAATGTATTTATTAAAACCAAGAAAGATTAAAAGTAAATGAGTTCCTTGTCTAGCTCAAGAAGCTTGGAAAAGAAAATCAGAGTAGAACAAAGAAAATAGTAAAGATGACAGCAGAAATTAATGAAATGAAGAAAGTATTAGAGATGATTAAATCAAGAATTGACTCTAAAAGAGTAACAAAATAAACAAACCTCAAACAAGGAAAAAAAAGATGCAATAAAGATTTGAAATCATAAAAAAACTATGGACAACTTTAAGACAATGATGACATGGACAAATCTCCATAAAAACATAAATTCTGAAGACTGAAAAAGAAATAGAAAACTTGAATGATCAAATATCATTTAAAAAATACAATAAGTAGTCAAATATCTTCTTCCCCTTCCCAAAGACACCATGCCCAGTTACAGAAGCAAGTCTTAGAAAATCCTAAGTGACAGGTAATTCTCATTTTACACAAGCTATTTCGGAGAATTGAAGAATGGGGTGGGAGTAGGGTTGGCCTTCTCATTTAGTAAGGCTTCTGATCTTGCTACCACAACTGTACAAGGACAGTATTAAAAATAAAATTATATTTCAAATTTGTTTGTTAATATGGATAAAATTGTGACAGATCATTCAAGCAGCATATAAAATGCCATGTGACCAAATAGAGCTATTCCAGGAATGCAAAGACAGCTTATTATTAGGAAATCTGATTGACATAATTCAACATATTAGCAGATTAAGGAAAAAAGAGTACATGGTTATATCTAAGAGATGCACAAAAAACATTCAATAACATTCAACACCCATTCCTGATTTTTTTAAAAAGGAAGAAAACTCTAAACAAAATACAAATAGAATGTAATTTCTACAACCTAATAAAGCATACATACCAAAAAGTTTCAGTAAATGTTATACTTGATGAAATTTTAGTTTCCTTCTCAATCAAATCAGGAAAAAAGACAAGGGTGCCTGCTATTGGCAACACTATTCAAAAATGTACTGGATGTGTAGCTAATGAGAGAGAGAGAGAGAGAGAGAGAGAGCGAGCACACAGAAAGAGAACTAGAAAGGAAGCTATAATTATAAATTTATCATTATTTTCAAATGATATGCTTATCTGCAAAGCAAAATACTCCACAGATGCTCATTGAGTGAGCAATGAGTGAAATGCAGTTTGGTTCCAGTGGATCAGGGAGAAACAGACCCAAGAACTTCCAGGACCCTGGAAATTCAGAGCTGTGGGAGGCCAGCTGACCTGCTCATTAGATCGCATAGCTATGCCCCTCAGAAGTCAGGAAAAGCCTTTCTGTCATGAAAAGCCTTTCTGTCATAGATATTTTGCATTAATTTCAGTTTTCAAGTATTGCATTTAATATCATTTATCTTGATTACTAAGGTTTTTGGTGCCTCCTTAAATTTTGTGAGTGCCTCACTCTCCTCACCCTAGGCCCAGCCCTGCAGAGGCTGAAGAGTTCTAGTGCATTGACGTTGTTCCTCCAAAGAGGGAATATCAAGTCTCAGGGCTGAGAGGCACCTGATCTATTAAGGGATCCCCTGCTTCAGTGCCTCCCACACACATCATTATTGTTGTCATTCAGTCAGACAGGAAGAAGCTGACAAGCTTCCTGTCTGAGTCTGAGGGGGTGGGAGAAGAGTTGTGCCTGGGAGCCATTTTCACACCAATTGCAAGGGGGTTGGTTTCTTTCAACAGCTGGGGTAGATCCTGTTTGCTGTTCAGCTGAGCAGCCTTCTGGCTGACTGATGGTCCAGAAGGACTCAGCCCTATCCCGGGGACCACAGCCCACAAGGCTACTGTCCTACCACCTTCTGAAAACAGCCCCCGCTCACACAGACCCACACTCCTACGAGCATTTCCGTTTCTTCCTCTCCAATCTTACCCAGAGAACTAACATTCACGGGGTCCCTACTTATGCTAAATAGGCAGGCAATATGTCTTAGAATTTAAGAGCAGCCTCAGTTCAAATTCCAGATCTGCCACTTACTAGCTCCGTGACCTTGGGAACATTACACTGAACTTTTCTGAGCTTCCATTTCCTCATCTGTGAAAAGGCGATCAGAACACTTGCTTCCAGGGTGTGTGAAAGGATTAAATGGAGATAATCCCCATAAAGTGCTTGGCATGGTGCCTGCCACATGCTGGGTTCTCTGTGAGTGGTGGCTATTGCCATCCACAAACACATCATCAACAGTATTAAATAAAGATACAAGCCATAAATGTGGGAGGGGAACAAAAAGGGCAATTGTTTTGCTATGAACAGGGAGGTTTATGAAGGAGGCAGTACTAGGACTAGATCTGGGGAAATGAGAGGACCTCAGTAGGCAGAGAGGAGCAGAAAGGACATTTAAGGCTGAGGGAGCATGTTGGGCTTTAGAGCTGAGTGGAGTCGGGGGAGCCCAGAAAGTGAAGGGACACTGGTGAGTGGTTAGACAAGTGGCTGAGGGAAACGTGAGGGGCTTGTGCCACACAAAGAAGCTGGATGTGCAGTGGGGAGTCTCTGGTTTTCCTGGAGCGCTGTGGTTTGGTAGGATAAACTGGTGGCTGTTTGGAGGACTGTCTGGTTAGGGGAGCCTGGAGGCAAATATCTCCCTCTACTTCACAGTCACACCTCTTTCCTCCTTAGA
This sequence comes from Pteropus alecto, assembly GCF_000325575.1. Lineage (NCBI taxonomy): Eukaryota > Metazoa > Chordata > Mammalia > Chiroptera > Pteropodidae > Pteropus > Pteropus alecto. Next base: position 2,109,225 of record NW_006442497.1, read on the forward strand.
CTTGTGAGCTCCCTGAAGGTGAAGACTGGTCAGATCCATCTCCTGGTCCCCAGTGCCCAGCATATGGCCCAGCTCAGTAGTCAGCAAATGAATGGAGTCTGGCTGCCAGAAGGCCCAAAGCTCCTCCCTCCTTATTTCTCTCTCCCCATAAGGATGAATTCGAATCAAATGCAAGGAGGAAGAAACTTTTCCCTCTAAAGAAGAAATGGCATGGTCTGGTTAATTGGATTTCAGAACACTGATTAAACTCATCTTTCTAGGGCAGGATTTTGAATGGATTGAAAAGCTTCTCTTTCCTGTTGGCCAACTTGCTTCTTCTCTCTAAACACTCTCTCCTACACAGCAGTGTGACAGTTAATTTTATGCATCAATGTGACTGGGCCATGCGTGCTCAGATATTTAGTCAAACTTTATTCTAGGTGTCTCTGTGAGGGTGTCTCTGGAGGAGATGAACATTTAAATTGGTGGGCTGAGTTGAGCAGATTGCCCCTCCCCCCCATGTGGGTGGGCTTCATCCAATCAACTGGGCCTGAATCAAACAAGAAAACTGAGCCTACTCAGAATAAAGGAGAATTCCTCTTTCCTGACTGCTTTCACACTGGGGTATTTTTTCTGCCTTCATATTCCAACTGAAACATCAGCTTTCTTGGGTCTCAGGCCTTCAGACTCAGGCTGGAACTAAACCATTGGCTTTCCTGCGTTTCCAGCATGCCAACTCACCCTACAAATCATGAACTTGTCAGCCTCCATAATCACATGAGCCAATCTGTATAATTCATGTTATTATTATTTTTATTATTATTATCCATAATGATTATTATTTATATATGTATACGTGCTTCTATTTCTCTGGAGAACCCTGAAAAATGTATGCAGTCATGTGCTCAGGGTCATTTTTCAGGCCTGGAGGACAGAGGAAGGACAGCTTGGGACACTTATGCCCTCGGACTTAGAGGAAATGCTCTCTTTCTCTTGCTCTCTAAATCCCCTGGTCTTAGCTTTTTCTTGCATTGTAGCAATAAGATTTAAGATTCAGGCTTGAGCATTAAAGGGATGAAACAGGCCTCGGGTCTGAGGCTATTCAGACCTAAGTAGTTTAGAAGAAAGAAACCATCCAAAGGGTGCAACCAGTTCATTTGAATTCTGCATCAAGGTTTGGATAACAAAATGTCAGCTGCTTTAAAAAGGGGTTACCTTGCTTCTGTGGCAGATGATTATTTTCCTAAATAATGCAATAGTCATTTGTTTCGCATGCCCCCTCATACAATGTGACTTCAACAGTCCCCCTAATGACAAGTAGGATCTATGCTTTCTATCCCCCTTGAAACTGGCCATGTTAGGGCTGCTCCAACCGAGTTCAGCAGAAGTGTTATGTGACTTCTGAGGCTGGGTTAAGGCAAGGGTAGACTTCCACCTAGTTCACACTGTTTGGGGAATGCTCACACTGGAGAAGCTAGCCATTAAACTATAAGGAGCTCCAACTAGTTTACACAGAGAGACTACATAGAGAGGAACTGAGCTCCCCAGCCAACAGCCAGCAGCAACCACCAGACATGTGAGTGAATTAGCCTTTGGATGTCCTCAGGAATCTTAAAGACAAGTTGCTGGATCCTCCGACAATAATATCATCTACGGCATTTCAATTTCACCATGTTTGGATCATGGAGAAGAGGAAAAATGACAGGAGGAAAGAAGGAAGGAAACAGACAGGACTGCAGCCAAAGCTGCTCTATATAAAGGAGACTGTTCTTTGCCTTCTTAAAGGGTACTCACCCCCTACTTCTCCCATCTTTGTGTGACAAATGAGTCCCTGTCTGCTCTAATGAGAAGTTCAGCTTGGTCAGACAGCAGCACCAGGATTGTCAGGAAGGTCTTTGTGTTCTAATGACCATCCTTAAAGTACAGGAATTCATGCAGGACTGGGTGCTGGCAGCCTGGCCCAGAGTGCTCAGCTGATGGTTTGTGCAAGCACCAGATGCCAAGCCTAAGAAAAAAAACCAGCTGGAACCCAAAACAAAGATAAGAACAGGAGGATTATAGCAAGGTAGAAGCCAAGTCCGGGACATGGGTCATGGGCAGGTGGCAGGTGCAAGAGAGCTAGGTCTAAGAGGAGCGAGCTTGGCAGGCAGCAGGCAGCAGGCAGCAGGCAGCACCTCTGCCCATGTCTCCAGCAGCTCCGCTTTCACTGGCTCACATGGCCAAGCTGGTGAAGAAGCACCTGCCATGGGGCAAATGGCAAGGGCCTGTGTTATATCACCACTTGATATGTATGTGACATAGGGTCTCAAGAAGTACAAAGGGGAGTTTCTCTATCACATTCAGTGAGGAAGAAAGTGGGACACAGCCAGAACAGGATCATGTTGGTTGGCCAAACCAACCTGTCCTGTCCTCTTTCCAGAGCCCCTCCCCCAGGAACTATCTCACCCACCTCTGGCTAGGCTGGGTCAGACACTAGCTGGCTGAGGTCATGCTTGCCTGAAGCATCTCAGCTCAGCCTCCAACTCAGATATTGGCCCATCTGACCATGCTCATAGCCAAGCAAATGAAGACCTGGCCCTTGAAGCCAGGCAAGGGAAAACTTGGCAAAGCAGGCAGAGCCCACAGAAGCCTTGGCAGGTGCCAGCAAACAGCCTGGATGCCAGCCCATGGGGAGGATTCAGGGCACCTGCTCACAAGGCCAGAGTATTAATGTACTTCCATGAGCCCCCACTTTCCTCAACAATGGTACTCAGGGCACTCAGCAGGTGCATCAAGGGAGCTGACACTCATTCATCCTGCAAGTCTCCACCAAAGGAAATTCATGGTTTCTCTTTCCCAACCCCTTCACTCCTTCAATTCAGACATTGTTCATACCATATTGTGGTAAATAACACAGTTTCTCCCCACCCCCCAAAAAAAGGACTGTTTATATGCCTCAATATGGGTCATTCCATTTGTTCCTACAGAAGCTTAGTTCCCAGAATGGCCCATCCTCAGGTTCTGAATTGAAGGTAATGGCAGAACATTGGCAAAACAGACCCACTCCATGCAGCCCTGATCCTGACTGTTGGATGTGTGCATGCACCCACCTGCATGCATACAACAGCCAGCACTGGAACACCCCAGGTCCAGTAACAGCTGTGTCACTCAGTGAAGACCACGTCCCAGCTTCAAATCATGTCTTGGATGCATGGAAGATGTGGAGCTATATTAACGTATCTCAGCTAGAACTACAGTTCTCAGAATTCCCTTTACCACATGCTTCCAGGGCCAGGGGTGGTCCCAAGAGAAATATGCACAAGATTTGAGAGGCAGAAATAAAGCACAAGCCATTCCTCTTAGAAGGTCAGTGACAGAAACCAAGCAGTGTTGCAGGTCACACGCAATGTCTATCAATTGTGGGCTCACCTTGCAGGTATGGGGAAACATCTGGCTTATCCTCCAGCTCCTAATGGGTCTCTTCCTTTCAATTTTTCCAAGTCTTGAGCCAGGTGTATGTTCAACTCCTCAATAAAAGATGCCAGCTTCTCCTCCAAGTCACCTGTGTCATCAAGATTGGAGGCCATGAGAAACAGACACAGTTGATAATGCACTAGTAAGTGTTTGACAACCAGCTCTGCTGGTGAAGTTCCAACATGAATGTTGGTCAATGTTCTTGTTTATGATAACAATTAAGATGGAAGCGAAACATGAAAGATGTGTGTTGGAATCTTACTTGTTCATCAATGTTGTAAGCTACTTCTTTGCTAAATTGAAAAATAGTTTTGAATATCAAAAGAATATTTCCTTTATTCATAACGTAACTGCTACAAATATTATGCACTTTTTAAGTTTAATTTACGTTAATGTTTTCTCCATCACCTTTGTAAGTCTAGACAATTAACAAAATAACAAGTCAAGGATTGATTTGTAGCATTTGCCAATTTTTATGGTATGAATACTCCCACCGGGGCTAATTTAAAGCTACCAACATGACATCACTAATCAAGGAGTTGGGAAGAGGTGCACCATAGCACACCATTATATAGCATTTCCACCATACAGATATAATGATCATAAATAACCTCAAGAGCATAGATAATAATAAGACAGCAAAATAATTAGAAAGTAATTAGTTTTGAGTATTTATTACCTTTGTTTTTAATGTAATTTACTTAGTTGTAAGTTTACATAATTCAATTTTTAATGACTGTGTTTAACAACTAGATTGTAAAATTCCTAAAAATTAAATAAGCAGCTCTCACAAATTGGTATGAGCCAGCTCTGACACTGCTGGTTCTGGTTGTCTTCATGGTTTCCAACTTGTCTTTGCTCTCCCCAAGTTCACATCCAGCTTTTCTTTCTATCAGTTGTCCCTGCTGAGTTAAAGTGACTTCAGGCCCAACACTAGACACAGGAATAACAACCTGACATGGATATCTTAACCAGCTCCCACAATTGCCTGAAGTCTACTTCTTATCATGTATTCCTTATTCTATAAAACTTAACATGTTTCTGTTTCTATGATTGAACTCTGAGTGATACAGAAATAAAGGGAATTCATGAGAACAAAGAGGATGCTGGCCACCCCTACAGCAAGCTCCCAAGGGTCCGTGACCATTTCTCCATATTGAGAGGATATACCAATGGATCTTCCAAGCCACTCCTGTAGAAGATATACCCACACATCCACACAAATCTACACACTCTTCCTACAGGCATGGGATGCAGAATTGGGCCTTGGACCATTATTCTCACCCTGGCAGAGCAGCCAAGGTGATAGGGACAAGAGGACCTAAGACAAGCATTTGAGGGGCTGTCCTAGCAGCAAAGCTGACCAGGCCTCTAGTAGTTGGAACTTAGTGAATCACTGAGGTCTCCCAGCATGTTTGGCAGATACTAGCCCCATTCTAGTAGCAACTAAATAGGGTGGAGGGCTGTCCTTTATTAGTGCTTATTCACTCATTCATTCATCATTCACACACTACCTGTTCCATGCCAAGATTTGGGCTGGACCCTGGGGACAAAGTGATAAAAACAAATGCTTTTCTGAAACACAATGTGATACCCTGGAATAGATTTTAGAACGGAAAAATAGCATTAGTAAAAGAACTGATGAAATCCCAATTAAACCTATAGTTTAGCTAATAGCTTTGTACCAATGTTAATGTCTTAGTTTTGATGAAAGTACCTAGTTATGTAACATGTTAACTACAGAGGAAGTGAGTGAAGGAGATACAAGAACTCTCTGTATTATCTTTGTAACTTTTATGTAAACCTAGAATTATTCCAAAAATAAAAGTCTATCAAAATTAAAAAAAAAAAAAAATAGACCCTCCCACCAAGGCCAAACCCAATCAGATGAGAAATAGCCCAAAGCAAGGCAAGACTTCCCTTCTAGGAAGGGGGTCAAGGATTAAGCTATTCACCAGCACTTGGAGCAGAAACCAAACCTAAAGCTTGAGCAAAGGCCCAGGCCCCTCCTCAGGAACCTGTCAGAGCAGGAAAATGGAGGCTGGAAGCATGAGAGCTTCTTCTTGGTTTCAATGGGATAACTGGTTAGACAAAATTCAAACATTTCTAGGGAATGAAATTTAAACATTGCAGCTACTTCTCTATGTAGGTTAATTGTTCTGGGAAAACTCCCCTGGCCCCCATATAAAACGGTAAGTAGTCACTCATTGTCTTTTGGAAGAGGGCTGCAACTGGACATTTTTCCAGTTGGCTGCTTCTGCCAACACTCCTTGGCAATCAGAAAGTGTCTTGGAGATTGGCTCCTCAGGCATCTTCTCAGTAAATATGCCAACGTCGCCCTCTTCCTTTGTGAAGCTCAAACCTATTGAACTCTCTGAGGGTCTTTGATGATCCTGAGATCAACAGCAGGAAATGACACATGTGGGGCTGAGAACTACCCTAAGGGAAGGGAAAGCCTGGAGCGGTGATCCAAGCTAATATAAGAGAGAGTTAGTTTTGGCAACATGCTTGGCTGAGGCTGGCAGAACTCCCATGGCTGCCCACCATGTGACAGCAATGTGGCTGAGAGCACAAGGGTGAACCAGGGAACTGTTGGCTCAGGAGTTCCAGTGTAGAGCCCCTGAGCCAAGGATAACACCTAGGAAAGAGGATCACAGTCCTAAAGAACAACTTGATCAGTGCAGGGATCTGAACGGGCAAGTGCAACATCATTGGCACAGACAGGAGAACATCACATTGTGGCAATAAGAACATTAACAGCAGCTGAAACTCAGGCTGCCTGCTAATGGACTGGTTGGATTTCCCAGTTCTACCAGCACAAGCATGTGGAAGCCAGACTGATGATTTTGGATGGAGTGCACCCTGAGAATTCTTCTTTTTCATAATTCAAAAGCCCCACAAGATTAGCTGAGGTTTTTAAAAATATGATAAGTGTGGAGGTGGAGGCTAAATCCATTTTGATTTAAAAGTATGAAATGTGACCAAATTCACACCCACTCTTATAAAGTTGGACATCGCAGTTGTAGGAACTCAACTCATCTCACTTCAGAATCCTTCCCTGATTAGCTTTCCCTAGATCCAATTTATTTGTCTGTCCCAGAAGGGCTTCCTTAGAGTTTCTCACCTGAGTTTTTAAAAGCATATTTTGTTTCTTCAAAATAAAAACAAGATTCGTCCATTAATTACTGTGGCCTGGAGCTAGAAAATGAGGCTGCAGATAGAAGAAAGATGGACTCCAGCTGTTTGCAGAATCCTCAAGTTGGGATTCTTGTTGCCAATGAGAGGTGCCTCCTACACTCTGGGAAGCTCCTTTTTCAGGCATATCTCTGCTCTCTCTAGACAAATAAGGCAGCATACATCTGATCTTCTTAACCTCTACTGCCCAAAATTGTCAGTGAAATTCACAGATTCTAAAGGTAACTGATCTGAAAGTATGCAGAGCAGATGGTGCCCTCCCTGAGGTAAGGAATGCCAAACCCTCTTCTTCAAAGTGCCCTCTGATGTGTTCAAGGTCAGCCACTTGGACATCTCAGAATGTATCTGCCAACTCAAGCCCTGCCATCTGCCTGAGTTAGTCCACTAGGACCACTGGGCTGCAGAAACATCAGTCACAACTTATCTTCCAAAACAGGGACAAGGATGAGGACACAAAGAAAGAGACCAGAACTTTGGAGTCAAACAGACTTGAATTCTTTCTCCAGCTATCTCTTTCAGTAGCTGAGTGACTTTGAAGAGACACTTAACTCCTCAGGGGCCTCAGTTTCCTCATCTCTTAAATGGGACAGTAATAGTAACTACCTCTTTAGAATGTTAAAGACTACATGAGATAATTCATGTAAAGTACTTAGCACTGAGTCTGGCCTTTGAAAGCACTCAAAAACTGTGAGGAATTGAAATGTGCACAACATTTAGTTTCCAAATTCTCTCATCCCATTTTCTGTTTGATCCTCATAAAGGCTCAATAAGGAAGCTGAAGCAGATATTTTTTTTCCTCAGTTTCAGATGGGAAAACTGATCAATCCTTTGCCCAAGTTAGTGATGGGGCCAAGACTGAAACCCATGCATGGCTCCCTTAAGTTCTGGGATCACAGTTTCCCTTCTCAGAATACTTCCTCCATTCGCCTGGGTCCTGAGCCCTTCCCTCACCCATCACCTGCTGAAATGAATGGGGAGAAGTGAAATTCCAAGGTCCTTGTCATTTAATTCACTTTAGGTGATATTAAAGAAGGCTTCATTGAGAGATGAAGTGGCACGGTTTTTTGTCACCATTCTCCTTGAGAAGGGTTTCCATGGAGAAAGTGCCTGTGTTTCCAGAAGGCCAGCTTTCAGCTCCCTCATCAGGGAACTGCTATGCACCACTAGAGCGGGAGAAATAAATCCACTTCCAATCTGCTTCGCTGCAGCCCAGAGACTAGGAAGAACCTGCTGCTCCAGCACCTCCCCACCCCCTCCCATAGAGGCTGTATGGGCATGAACAAGGCAAGATTAAGTGTGTTTGTGGGAAGGGGGCAGAAAGGCAGCTGTTCTCATGACCAAAAGGGGTCTTGGGTGCTCTAGGGAAGCTGGTCTCATTAAGGGAAGTTCCTCTACCTGCACCAGCAGATGGAGAGTCCCTGCTGATTGGCTGCTCAAGGAAAACAACAGCCATCAATCTCTGTTCCCTAATGAGGAACTGAGGCCTGGACCCCACTGTTCTCATCAGTACCATGGAGAGCTGCCTGCTCCTGGGCCTATAGGAATGCAGCTGGGCTCTCTGTCAAGAAGGAAAGAGAGAAACAGAGACAGAGACTGAGGGAGAGGAGAGAGAGAAAGAAGAGGGGAAGAGGGAGGGGAAGGGCGGGGAGAGAGAGATCTTATAGAGAAAAGACTTAGATAGAATTTAAAATCTTAGGTTTATGCCCCAGCTCTTCAACTCTCTGAATTAAACAACACAAATAATGGCTAGCATTTATTGAGTACTTACTATGAGCCAGGCACTTAGTTAAGCACTTTCATGCATTACAGCCTTTGATCCTCATAACAATCCTGCAAGGTGAATACTGAAATTATTCTAACTTTCCAAGGACGGTCTTACATCAGCACTCTATAACAGAACTGGAGTCTTCTCTTATGAGAGCCATGCATGATTTTTGACTACTATCATTGAAAATACCTTCTACATCCCCAAATACAACTATGAGCCAGCTGGTCTGCAGAAATTCAGTTTCATCTTCCCCTACTCAGCTAAACCAGTCTTCTTAAAAACACCAAGGCTGTTTCTGCCTCAGGACCTTTGCACTTGCCTGGAACTCTGTTCCCCAGATTTTCATAAACATAGCTACTTCATAGCATTTGGATTTTTCCAGTATCACTACTCAAAGTTCCAGTATCACTACTTCCCTCTTTGAGTACATATGCATAATCATTCTACATCCCCTTACCAGGATTATTTTATTTGTTTATTGTTTTCTGTATCTCCCATTAGAATGTAATCTCATTAGGGGTGAGACTTTGTTACCTTTGTGTTTCTAGATCTAAAGAAGGGCATTTAATAGTATTTGGATGAAAGTTGAATGAATAAACTGTTATTTCTAAAACAGAGGACTATAGGTCAGATGCTGCCCAGGAGCCAAGAGCTTTAAGCTAGAAGCTAAGTAAATAGCACCTCTGATTCCTTCTAGGACCCAAGCTGGAGGCTCTATGGGAAATGCATGGAGTTCTCTATAGACCTTATATTTTATTATAGAATATGAACACTGAAAGGATCTTCATAAGTCATATAATGGAGAGGTCACAACATCCCCCCATCAAGCAGCTATCTCTAGTTGATGCCCTGGTGTGCTACCAAGATTCCTCTTCAAGGCCCAAGGCTCATTCCCTTACCATCTGGGAATGTAGGCATCTGATGACTAGGCTGAGTTGTTCTCTTGGAATTGGCCTCAGCCGAAGAGAGCCTCGTCCAAGGTCACACCCCTACCTGGGACCCAACTGCATCCAATGACTAGTCAGTGTAAGATTCCAAAGGAATGGCTCCCTTACCTCAGTTCAGGATAGTGCTAAAAGGCCATCTCTACTCTGGGGATTCTTGTGGAATAAGCTAAAGCCTCTGTTGCTTCTTGTCACAGCTCAACTCTTCCCTCTGCCCAGTCAGGCTTTCTTTGTCCCTCTACTGCCCTCTGCCCAAATAATGATCACAAGGGCACTTCTTTATAAACTTGTGCATCCATAAATACATCCCAGAGTTGTGTCCCAGGGAACCTGACCCAAGGTTTTTGTTGTTGTTGTTTGTTTTTTGTTTTTTGTTTAGTTTTTGTTGTTGTTGTTGTTTGTTTTTTGGTTTTTTGTTTTGTTTTGTTTTTTGGGGTTTTTTTGAAAACAAATTTCTTTTAATGAGAACTCAGAATTAAACTTCAGAGGGACCCAACATCATACTTCCATTCGGGGCCTTGATACAAAAAAAATTTAGTTTGAACCAGTATTAGCAGGTGGCAGGAGACACCTTCAAATGTATCTTCAAATTGGAAAATACTGCTTCACCACCTGAGTACCATAAATGCTCATTCACCCCATCCCCTCATCTGGGCAGCAACAACAAGGAGGAAACTCTTCCTCAGACTGACCTGAAACATGCCTCCCTGTTGTGTGCTCCCATAGGTACCAGTTATTTCCCTCAGGGTCACCCAAAACAAACTGAACCCCTCTGCCCCAAATGGCCTCTCAAATATTTGAAATTAGCCATCATAATTAACTAGATGGGAGGAATCGTTTCACAATGTATACATATATCAAATCATCGTGGTGTACACCTTAAATATCTTACAATTTTATTTCCCAATTATATGTCAATAAAGCTTTTTAAAAAGAAATGGGTAATCACATCTCCTGAAAGCCACCTGCTGCCCTTTCCAAGATAATCAATCCCACTTTCTTCTAACATTCTGACCCTAAGCACACACATTTCCTGCTTGCTCTTACAAATTCCCCATCCCCCTATTGAAGTGTTTCAATTACAAAAAAAGAGAAACTATGCCCCATGTTTGTGTCCCACCACAACCACACAGCAGGATCGCCTTGATGCTAGAGGCAGGGACACCTTTGGGCTTGAACACACATGGAATTTCTCTTCTATTTTGGTTACCTCTACTGAAACCTGAAATACTTAATTCTTTCCTTTGGAAAATGGCAAATGTAGGCAGACTACCTCCCAAGTTGTGTACAGTGACTGATGATTCTTTCCATCAGACACTTTTCTCTTTGTTCTGAACTACAATTTTTGGCCAAAAAGAATTTGGCTTACATGTCACCCCACAGGGGTAATAGCCAAGAATCTCAACAGTAGCAAAGACAATTTTTTTTATTATCTCTGACTTTGGTTGAGTTGCAAATATAATGAATATTGCACTGTTGGGGAGATAACACATTGTATAAAATTGGCTGTTTTCTTTAAGAAGGAAAAAGCATCTCATGTTAACGGGCAAAACACATGTTACTATGACTACAGTTTTTGAAAGATTATGAGCAAGCCAAATGTCTTCTATTATTCATAAAGAAAAGATAATGTTTTGCCATCACCAAATAATGTGCCCCACATCCAGACGTGCTGCCTTTTATCAGGATGCATGGAAGTGAACAGCAGTTCTATGTATTTTGTCAGCGTCGTTAGCTCCTTTGGAGAGGATATTGGAATATTGTTGATGACAGAGCATCTATAATGCTGCTGACAACTTCTTCTGAAGCACTAATTTCCTCAGTGTTGTGCAATCTAACTTAGGGATCGGTGTGGTACATCAGCACCGCGGTAATGTGATAATCAGCTGTAAGTGTCCTTCTTCTACTAAGACAGCAGGCTTGGAGAGGCACCCGTCTCAGAGTAGATTTACACACTAGAACCAGAAGGGCTTTTGACTATCTCAGGCTCCAAGATGCCAAACAGGAGTGTGAAAGGGGCGAGGATGGAGGGGAGATTTCAGAGTGTGGAGAGCTGCTTCAGAGGAGTGCAGCCTGCAGAAGAAAATGAGTGGGGCGGCACAATGAGGAAGGAGGTAGGGCTTGGAGCCCGTCGGGGCTGAGCTATGAGGAGGACAGTGGAGGTGAGCGTCTGAAACCTTGTTTCAGAAAACAGGGCTGTGGAGACAATGGTACTAACTACACAAATGGCCTCCTTAGCCTGCCACTCATCAGGCCCTTTGTGAATCACGGGAGTTACAGAGATGGCTAGTACAGGGGTCAACCTTGCCCTCAGGGAGTTCACAGCTACATGGTCATTATTAAAAATTATTTCTATATAGTCTGGAAAGCTCTCTAGAAACACTGTGGAATGTATTCTGGTGGGAAGTGGCTAATCAGCTAAGGCAGGGATTAGGATTTGGTGGCCTAGAGGCCAGAGGCAACTCAGCTTGTTTGGCCTCCTTAAAGATTTTTAAATCAGGAGACTTCACATAAAACCTGACTTGTCTTAGAAGATAAGAAGGTCTAGCCACACTGAGTCCACAATCCAAGGGGGCAACAATTATCTGGAGCCAGATAACAGCTGTCCTGTAGACAAACATAGGGTCTTCAGCACCCACCACACACCAGCCTTAACTTCACTCCATGGACATTTGAGTCTGGAGCCTTCTGGAGCCTTCTTTACAGGGAGCAAATTGTTAGATTAGTTATTGAAGGGTGAGTAGGAGTTCTCCAGGTTGAGAGGTTTAAGAGATGCAGTAAAAAGAATAACTGGCGAGACAGAAGAGTTATGCATACAAAGGCATGTGGGCATGAAATAGCATTGAGTGTCTGAGTCCGGACTCAGTGTGACTAGAGAATGGGTGCATGTGGTCTGGTTGGCCTGTGTAAGAAGGTTGGAAGAAGAGGTAGGTCGCTATAAGTATACACAAAAAGAGAGGTCATATCTAAAGTAAATCCAAGAAAAGGGAGATGCAGAGAAGAAGGCAGGCCTCACTGAGCCTGGGGCCGGAGGGTTGTCGTGGACCCCAGGTGGATCTGACATTCCAGCTACTGTTGCCACGTAACGCTCTCCCTAAACTTAGTGGCATTAAAGCAACCATTTCATTGTGTTCATGGACTTTGAGGGTCAGAAGTTCAGATAAGGCACAGTGAGGACAATTTGTCTCTCCTCCCAGAGTCTGAGGCCTTAGCTGGGAAGATTCATCAAATGGGGCTAACACAGTGGCTGGGGGCTGGAATCATCCGGGGGCATCTTAACTCACATATGAGGTGAATGAAGCTGGTTGTCAGCTGGACCTCACTAGGCTGTTGGCCAGAACACTTCCATGTGGCCTCTTCACAATCTCTTCACATGGGCTTATTTGAGCTTCCTCGCAGTGTGTTGGCTGGGTTCCAAGTGCATCTCAAGAGAGCAGGGCATATTTATCAAGCCTTAGAAACATAGCATTGTGTCAGCCACTCTCTATCAGTCAAGACAGTCACAAAGGTCTGCCCAGATTCAAGGGGAAAGGACATGGACTTCACATGGGAGGAGTGTCAGGGCACGTCATAGGAAGATCACGAGGGATATTGTTACAGCCATCCTGGGAAAATACAGTCCTCCACATTTGGCTCTTTGAAAAGATCAATACAACTAACTGGATTCACTCAGCTTGTTTTTTCACCCCAAGGAAGTTGAATATATAAACCTAGGATTAGGGAATAGATATGAGCTAGAAGTATAAATTTGGAAGTAGTACTCAGTACGAACATGAAAAAGGATGAGATCACCACAAGTGTGAGCATAGCTGACGAAAGACAAGAGGTACCAGGACAGAGCCTTGGGGTATCCCAACATTTCAGAGTCTGAGAGGTGGAGAGGAGCCAGTAAAGGAGATGGAGAAAGGGTAGTTGGTGAGATAGGAAACCCAGGAGGGAAAAGTGTTTCAAGGAAGGGAGAAAATTAACCAGTCACCCTTCCAGACAATAGGGAGCCACTGGAGAGTTTGTATCTAACAATGACAAGGTTTAAGCTGTGTTTTAGAAAGAAATGGTACGTAAGGCAACTTGGAGATAAGGGAAAGATGGGAACAAATCTATAATGACTGAATATAAACCCATAACTCTGTCCTGAGGGAGTTTAAAGTCCACAGAGCCTTCCTCAGAAAATTGAATCTGAAAAGTCAAATGGAATGAAAGAAGTAATGAGCACAGATTGGTGGAGTGACAGCAGGAGAGCCTGTCCTGTAATAGTGACAGCTTAGGCAAAGGCTTAAAGACTGCTGTGATGTGAGCACCTGGGCCTGAGGGGCCAAATCTAATCCCATGAGAATAGCCAAGGGCTTATTCTGTATTCTATAGTCCCAGATTAACCCACAAACCCATCATCAAGAACAAGAATTGTGAAGTGAATAGTAGGAATTGAGGAACCCACACACCATTGCTGAGGAAATAGTGACTTTCATATACGCACTTCATTGCTAGTAACCCCAAGAGGAGGTTAGAGGAACAAAGTTCTGTTTAATAAGTAAAAATAGTTTTTAAAAAGGACCATGGCAACTTTTTTTCTGACTCTATTTGGCCCTAATTCATTCCTCTGCTTTCCTCTGTATGTTTGTCAAAAATCTTTTTAAAAAATAAATAAAGAGGAAATAGTGACTTTCATATACGCACTTCATTGCTAGTAACCCCAAGAGGAGGTTAGAGGAACAAAGTTCTGTTTAATAAGTAAAAATAGTTTTTAAAAAGGACCATGGCAACTTTTTTTCTGACTCTATTTGGCCCTAATTCATTCCTCTGCTTTCCTCTGTATGTTTGTCAAAAATCTTTTTAAAAAATAAATAAAAAACCCAGGCTCTGTTCATCCCTCTGGCAACCAAATTAAAGTTGTGACAGAAACAAGGAGCAGCAGCAAAGAAAACTTGCCTGGGATCTAGATGAACAAGCCATACAACTACAGAGAAATCCAAGAAAGCACCCTGCAATGGCAGGAGGTAAAATGGGACAAAGACATGGGGCTGTCCAGTCCCGAGCAGCTGAGTGAGACAGAGGCTGTGGCAGGAGCAGCAGCAGATGCCTCTTAAAGGGGCTGCGACCATGAGCGGATTTTCACGGTGACGGACCTGCTTGCTCTGAGCACCAGTGCCAAGTCGGCTGCACGCAGAGGGCACCAGAGATTTACAGGGAAACATTGTAGGAGTGAGGACCAAGGCAAGACTCACTTGGTACAGAAGTGCCAGCGGTATCCATTGTTCCCTTTTGAGCCCTCCTTCCTACCAGTGCGCAAACACAGCGCCGCCATTGCCGTGATGTCATCAAACTGGATAACAAAGGTCCCTCCACCCAGAGGATTCCTTGAAACCCCGCCTCTCCCAACTTGCAGCCCCACCCAAGCCACATCCAGATGTATTCTCAGCGCATCAGGTTCTCCGTGCTGAGACTCACACTGGTGGAGGCAGCTGGCCTTGGTTTCTGGTGTGGCCTTGTGAGGCAACTATAAGCACAGCATCTGTGGATTTTGCTCGCTGAATCTTAACAGGTGGCGCCACAGAGGTACAGGCTTGGGCTAAATTTGGCCTGCAGCTGAACGGACCCTCAGGACTGTGCCACTGGACACCTACTTCACAAATCCACACAAATAAGACCGGGAGACTTAGGAGCTTTGCTTAGTACATAGAAACAGACATGGAAAGGCAGCTAAAATGGGAAGACAAAGAAGCAGAAACCATATGAGAGAACAGAACAGAGATCCAGGAATAACGGAGTCAAATAATCTAACAGATGCAGAGTTCAAAACACTAGTTATAAAGATGCTCAATGAACTTTTGGGAAATGTAGAAATTGTAACAAAGAGATAAAAATGGAAATGAAAATTATAAAAGGAATCAGTCTGAAATGGAGAACACATTATCTGAGATGAGAAGTATATTAAATGAAATAAACAAAGGAATAAACGAAGTGAATAAAGAAGAGGATCACATGCCCTTTCTAGAGGACAGGAAAGCCAATCAGGACACTCAGATAGAATGGCAAGAAAAAAAGATGCCAAGACTATAAAAATAATTTAAGGAGGATATGGGACACTATTAAGGCTCCAAATATTCGTCTGATCGGCGTACATGAAGAAAATCAAGATGTTGAACAGCTGTTTGAAGAAATAATGATGGAAAACTTCCCTAACCTGGTGAAGGAAATAGACATAAAACCCCGGGAAGCTCAGAGGATTCCAAAAATCAGGGATCCAAAGAGGCCCACATCAAGACACATCATACTTAAAATGCCAAAGGTTAAATACAAAGAAAAAACATTAAAAACAGCAAGAGAAAAACATATAATTACATATAAGAAAACACCCATACGACTGGCAGCTGATTTCTCAAAAGAATCTATGCAGGACAGAAGGGCTCGGCACAAAGTATTCGACAGGATGAAGACCCAGGATATACAAACAAGAATAATTTATCCAGCAAAGCTATCATTTGGAGTTGAAAGACAGATAAAGAGCTTCCCAGACAAAAATAAACTAAAGGAATTTATCACCAACAAGCCAGAATTACAGGAAATGTTGGAGGGACTTCTTTAAGAAGAAAAAAACATGTATCAAAAACAGGAATAAAGAATGGTAACAACTACATTCTTATCAATAAGTACCTTAAATGGAAAAGAATTAAGTGCTCCAACCAAAAGATAGAGTGGCTGAAAGGAAAGAAAACCAATAAATAAATCAATAAATACCTTAAATGGAAAAGAATTAAGTGCTCCAACCAAAAGATAGAGTGGCTAAAAGGATAAGACCCCTTTATATGAAAAGGAAAGGAATGGAAAAAGATATTGCTTTGATGAAACTAGAAGGTATTTAAATCAGACAGAGAAAGATAAATACCATATGATTTCACTTATATGTGGAATCTAAGGAACAAAAAGAACAAACTAATCAAAAACAGACTCACAAATATAGTGGACAATTTGGTGACAGACAGAGGGGAGGGAGGTTTGGAGGGCTGAGAGAATGGGGTGAAGGGTTAAGGAAGTATAAATTAGTAGCCGATGGATAGTCACGGGAATGAGAAGCACAACATAAGGATTGCAATTAGCTTTAATACATGGACTAGGTGGAGGGTTGGAGGGGGAGGGAACAATTGGGAGGATCATTTTACTAATTATATAGATGTCTAACCAATGTACTATATACTTGAAACTAATTAAAATTCTAAAAATAGACAAACAAACATATATATATACATACATACATACATACATACATACATACATACATACATACATACATGTTAAAGCCTGTAGTCAAACTTCCGAAAGGAGGATTAAATGTTCCTAAAGCCTCCGAGTTGCATTTTCTTGGTTTCTTCAGTCTGGCTTATAAACTGTAGACACTATAAGGACCCTACTTGTTCTCTGATACCTTCCTTTCTTTTGTAATTGATTTGGTTCTCACAATGTTTGTTCTATGGCCTGTGAGGAAAACATGGTCTCCTGGACAATTGGGCCTGGGATTTTGCAGCTGTGTATCTCCTGGAAATATTGTTTTAAGCCACTGTTAAAGTGCCAGCCAGTGTGTTATCTATGTGCTCAAGGGTGTCGCATAGGCTATTTGTTGGTTGCGTTGGCGGATGTCTGAGCCTTCGTCTGAGAGTTTGGCATGTGCAATGGACTGAATGTGTCCCCTCAGAATTCATGTTTTGAAATCCTAATCCCCAATGTGATGGTATTAAGAGGTGGGGCCTGTGGGTGGTGATTAGGTCTTGAGAGTGGAGCCCTCATGAATGAGATTAGTGCCCTTATTAAAGGAGCCCCAAAGAGTTCTCTTGCCCTCTTTCCACCATGTGAGGATAGAATGAGAAGTTGGCAGTCTGAAATCCAAAAGAGGATTCTCACCAGAACCTGACCATGTTGGCACTCTGACCTTGGACTTTCAGCCTCCAGCACTGTGAGAAATAAATTTCTGTTGTTTATAATCCATCCAGTCTATGGTACTCTATTGTAGCAGCCTGAAGGGACAGAGATAGGCATCATAGAGATCACCAGGGTTATTTGGACACTGAGGATTCAATTATGAGTGGCAAGTCCTGGTTTAATAAGCTTCTTAGCAGCTAATTAATAAATACATATTTTTCATCTGCAATTGGGAATCCACGTATATGAAGGGCCAACTGGTAGTTATACGTAGATTTTTGACTGCATGGGTATCAGTGTCCCTAACCCTGCATTGTTCAAGGGTCGATTAGTATATTAATTAGTATATTAACTAATTAATATATATACACAACATATTTTATATTTTTATATATTTACCTGTATAAATAATAAAAATATTACTATTTCTCTGTGATGGTTATTCTCTCAGCATGCTGCACAGAATGACCATAGGCTTCGGAGAGAGTGAGATTTCAGCTCTGCCATTTACTAACTTCCCTCTGCTCATCTGTCAAATGACAGCAATATCTCTCCTATCAGGGGTTAATAAGAATATATGCAAGGCATCCAGCACAGACTAGAGGTCTCACAATCAGAAGTTGTTATTATTGTAATTATTACTTATTCCCCCAAAACCTCATCTTATTCTCTCTCCCCAACATGTTTACCTATACTTTTATTTCTTAGAAAAAAAGCAATGTCTTCTTTCAGATGCAAATTGCACATCTCTTCTTTTGTGTCCAAAAGAATTTCTCCTTTGTTTTTATGTAGGTGGGAATTTCCCCCAGAAGGCCTGAGATCCTGAGCAGAGAAGCAACATCCATAATTCAGTCTTGTATTAATCAGGATCCAACCAGGAAAGAAAACCTACTTTTGACGGTTAAAGGCAGAGGGACCTGAATGCAGAGACTTGATTACGCAGGTGATGGGAAAGCTGAGAAGCCAAGCAGGACAATGAGGCAACCAAATGTTAGCAACAGTAGGAAGTTACTACTGCTCTCAGACCACAGAAACAGAAGAAGCATAACTAGGGGATCCAGGGTTACCCTGAAGAAGCTGGACCTACAAAGAAAGTACATCTGCTACTGGAGACTCCATGCAAAGCAGTGTAGGTGGAAATATCCCAGTTCTTCCCTTCTTCCTAGCCCCCTGATCTTCCATAAGTGCCTCTGACTGGCTGAGCCTTGTTAAAAGGCACTGACACATAGCCTAGGAAACGCTGCCTTCAGGGGTCACACAGAGCAGAGTGGAGAAAGTGGAAGGACAGATCTGAGAGCAAAGGAACTCAGTATGGTCTTCTAAATCCTTCATTCATTCCTTTGTTAGCTCAGAGGCATCAGGTATGTATACCTTGTACGAGACAACTACACCAGCCTCCTGTATGGTCTCCCCACCTCACCTCTTTCCCCTCCCCCAAGCCATCTTTTCATAACACAAATTTGATCATTCACTTCCTCCCTAAAATATTTTTATTGTTTTCAGTGAAAGAGACTAAAACTGGCCCTGAACAGATCACCCCTACTTATCTCTAATTTTCTCCTTGATGCTTGCACTCTAGCCATATTAGCTGTTTTTCATTCCGTGTTCTTAGCAGTCTTTCTTCAGCCACATATGGCTCTTCCTTCTCTGCTTTCAGCAAGTCCACTCCTCATCTTTTAGAGCCAAGAAGACTTCCTTGCCTCCTGACTAGTTTCAGTCTCTCATTGCAGTTTTTTATAGCACATATACCTTTCCTTCACAGCACTTGTCTCATTGCAATTTGGCATTTGTGTTAATGTCTGACTACTAGGCAGTACATTCCCTAGGGTCAGGAGCTGTCTATGTTTAATTGCTTCCTCAACACAAAGCATGGTGCCTGCATCATCATAGGCCTTTTAGTAAATATCTATTGAATGAACGAATAGGAATGTGGATGGATGGATGGATGGATGGATGGATGGATGGATGGATGGATGGATGGATAGGTGGGTGAATGTGTGGATAGGTAAGTGGATGGGTGCATAGGTGGGTGAATAGAGGGATAAGTGGGTGGAGAGTGAATAGATAGGTAGGTAGGTGGTTAGATAGGTGGGTGTATATATGAATAGGTGAACAGGTAGGTAGATGGTTAGATAGGTGGGTGTATA
This sequence comes from Pteropus alecto, assembly GCF_000325575.1. Taxonomy (NCBI): domain Eukaryota; kingdom Metazoa; phylum Chordata; class Mammalia; order Chiroptera; family Pteropodidae; genus Pteropus; species Pteropus alecto. The sequence goes on from NW_006442497.1 coordinate 2,128,622, forward strand.
TATGAATAGGTGAATGGATAGATGAATAAGTGAGAATGGATGAATAGGTGGGTGGATGAAGAGATAGATGGACAGAGGGTAGATAGATGGGCAAATGAGTATATGGATGGATAGGTGGGTGAACGGATAGATAGGTGGGTGGATGGATGAATGGGTAAGTAGGTAGAGGGTGTATATATGGGTGGGTGTGTAGATGGATGGGTAGATGAGTAGTTGTATAAATAGGTGGGTGTTTAGATGGATGGACAGATTAGTGGATAGATAGATAGATAGATAGATAGATAGATAGATAGATAGATAGATAGATAGATATAAGTGATAGATGATAGATTAGATAGATGAGAGAGAGAGATGACAGATGATAGATAGGCAAATGAAGAGATAGGTGAGTGGACAGATGGACAGGTGGGTGGATGGATAAATAAGTGAGTGGAAGGATGAATAGGTGGGTAAATAGATGAATAGGTAGGTGGATAGATGTGTGGGTAGATAGTCAGAAGGTGGATAGATGGGTAGGTAGATGGGTGAATGGATGGAGAGAGGAAGAAGTGAATGGAGGAGTCATGATAGCTCCCAAATGTGGTTGTTAGAAGGAAGTATCACTCACTAGATGAACTTTGTGAACGAGACTTCAGGACCTGCTCTCTGGCAGTGCATGGTATCCCAGAAATGTGTGCTTCCTCTCATTTTTTTCCTGCT
>NW_006442497.1:2129332-2144332 GCF_000325575.1 Pteropus alecto
AAAGAAGTGCTTTATCTGTGGGACTATGTGTGGGACTGAGGATGTCCACACCACTTTTGTGAGAGTGTGGCTTCTACCTGAGTTATTGAGGGGAGTCTGTGATCACCTCCTTCAACTGTAACCCATGGGAATCCCTTTTACTCTTGCCTCTCGGTTGACACAGGAGACAAGAAACTGAATTGTTTTCTTCTTCATCCATACATCCAGGAAATATATGTGGAAATTCCATAGTCGGTTTTATGCATTGACCTGTCTAGGTGATAGTCCCCAGTTATTCAATCAAACAGTAATCTAGATATTGCTAAGAAGATATTTTGTCGATGCGATTAATATCTACAATCAGCTGACATTAAGTAAAGGAGATTATTCTCAATACTCTCAGTAAGTCTGATTTAATCAGGAGCAAGGTCCTAAGAGCAGAACTGAGGCTTCCCTGGAGAAGAAAATCTACCTGTGGACAAAAGCTTCAGCTCATGCCTGAGAGTTCCAGGCTGTCCTTCCTGATGGTCTGGCCTGCCCAGCTAGCACTCTGATCACATAAATCAATTCCTTGAAATAATACACAAACATACAACCTGTACATATTCATGTACACATATATATGTATATGTGTCCTACTGTTTTCTCTTTCTCTGCTGGAGCCTGACTGATACAGAGAAGGAGAAGAAGCAGTCCCAGAGGCCCTAGAATAGAGGTTAGATGCAAAATCAGTGGGGTGGGAACCTCCTCAGATGAAGAGTTGTTTCCACATCCCAGGATGTGGGAAATCACAAAATAGAACCAGTGGACAACACTCTTTTGACTATAAGGATGCCTATAAGGTGGATACTAGCCCTACCCAGGAGCCCCCATGCAGGGCTTGAAGTGTTGCTCAGACCCCAGGGATCACTCTTATAGTTTCCATGACTCCTCAGACTGGCTCATTTCACAGTGTCCAAGAAACATCAAAGGCCTTTGAATGATGGCAGGCCTGGGCTCTTCCTCTAGAACACTGTCAGGCCTTCCTGACCCTGAGTTACCCCTCACCCTGCCCATTTGGGCACTGAATTCCAAATTGGCCTGTAATTTTAGGTCACTGTATGTCCTGTCAGTCAAGTCTTCTCCTGACTTTGACCTCCCGGGAGTAGAAAACTTATCGTCTTTCTCCTTCACAGCAGAGCAAGCCCAGAGCTGAGCACAGAGTTGTCTTTCTTGGAACCCTTGCTGGCAGAGCAAGTTCACCATGCATGGCTGAGCCTTGGTTTTCCAGAAGATGCCCCATGGTTACTGCATTTGGGCTGCCCATGGGCTAGTGGTGGAAACCGAAAATAAAGACAAGAGGTTGATGCCATGTGGTTAAGGAAATACTGGAGGGAAGCACAGAGGTCTGAAGAGCCCAGGGAAGAGGGAAGTGCTAGCTCTTCCTAGAATGGTTAGAGATGGCTCCTCTAGTTCAAGCTAGGTTTTGAAGGATAAGTAAGAACACACCTGAGGAGGATAATAACTCACATTTTATTCTTTCAAGGACTTACTCTGGACCTCACATTTTTCTAAGTGCTTTACATGGACTGTCTCATTTAATCCTCAAAACAGCCCTATTAGAGAGCTTCTGTTATTATCACCTCTCTTCTAAAGATAAAGAAACTGAGGTGCAGAGAATTGCCCAAAATCACATAGCTAGTGAGTAGCGGTGCCAGGATACAGAACTGATGTGGCCCAGTTTCAAGACTTGTTTCTAACCACTACCCTATGCCACCTAGACAGGAGACAGGGGCATCCCAGGAAAAGATGACATTGTTACATCAGTGCTCTGCAAAGTCTGATGCAAAATATCTAGATTTTGCAAATATCACTGAAGTGTTTGCTTCTGTTAAAGCCAGGAAAGTGAAATTATAATAAATTCTGGTTTTAGTAAAAATAAAATATTTAAACTAAAAATAATGCCATAAGTGTTAATACATCTACTTTTCTATTTTTCAATATTTAAATGAACTCTTTTAAAAAGCATAAAAGCACACATGTAAGAATGCACATTTTCCCATTGCCTTGGCTCTAATGTGGCTTGGAACCGCACTGTCAAAGCCTGTCTCTGTGTAAAATTCCAATGCTTTGTACATCATGATTTTTTTTTTGCATTAATTTTGTTGTCTTTTAAATATTATTTATCTTGGTTTCTTAGTTTGGGGGCACCCCTTAAATTTTGCACCTGTGGCAAGTGCTCACTCACCTCGCCCTTTACCCAGCCCTATGTTGCATAGGCAGAGAGCTAGGAGAACCCCCTGCAGAGCTGGAGTGTGTGGTAGACATGAGAGAGTCAAGAGAAGGGCTTTGGAAAGGCAACTTTAGGCCAGATCGCAGGGCATTCTATGCCATAACTAGGAGTTTAGATTTATCCTGTGGGCAACTGAGAGCCAATGAAGTGTTTTAATGTTGGAAATGATAGGCTAGATTTGAATCTTAAGATGATCACCCTGGCATGGGCCACCCTGGAGGCAAGGGAACTCTCAAGAAAGCTGCTGCATTGGTCAGGTAAGAAGGAACAAGGCCTGATCTAGGGCATGGAGCTGTGCAGATGAAGGCTGGAGTCACAGGGTGACTAGCATTGCCATGGCTCCCAGGACTAATCAGCACGAAGTTGAGTCTAGACCAGCTCATAGTCTAGAAGCCTGCACCATGGCTGTCCCTGAGGGAAACTGGATTTCAACCAGGGAGACAGGTCATGAAGGCAGTGGAGTTAACCTGAACAGAAAAGAATGAATGCTCACTCTGCAAAGTCCTGAGACCATCTTCCTCCATACCCTTGTTAGCCAGAGTGGAGTTCAGCACGAGGATTCTGACAGACATCACCTGAAATCTAACATGCAGTCTTCTGAATTGCACAGCGTCCCTGGGGGTTGCTGAATAGGAACCAGGGAGCACCAGAAACAAGTAAATGGCAGACCCTTTATTTCCAATTTCTCATCACTAGTGTCCAGTGACATATGTTTCATTCCCAAGGACCCTTAAGGACCTGAGGTTCCCCCTGCCTTGTTTTTGTGAGAACTCACAATTTCGCACCAAAACCCTACAAAGTAAATAATACCAAAAGTAACACCCAAGGCATCAACCCATTTTTCAGCCGTCAATGAATCTGCTCCAAATGTTTTCCTTTGTCTTCTTCTTGTTTAAATTTTATACTCACCATTCTCCTCCTCACCTGTCTTGGAAGAGAGAGGTTCAGCTAAGATTTGCCTTCAAATTCTTACCCAGAAAACCCCATCCTAGGTCAGCTCTGCAGTCATAGGATAATGGTGACTGAGACAGAAAGTCCCTGAAGATCATCTTAAAGAGGGAAACATACCACAAGAGGACTTGAGAACAAAAGTTCATAGTGTATTTATCCATTGTAAGCACACCCCAAAACCACACTAGGAAACAGACAGTTTCCAGGTGTGGTTTTGGGAGCCTCTGAACTTACCCCTGGTTGGAGGTTATTTAGAACTCTGATTAATGGGCCCAAAGTGAGCAATAATGGTCTGAGCACCCAAATGTCCATCAACAGATAAACAGATCAACAAATTTTGGCATATTTATACAACGGAAAATGATTAAGCAACAAAATAATACAAACTACTCATACACACACAACATGAACGAATCTCAAAAACATTATGCTGAAAGAACCAGATGCAAAATACTACATATCGTATGACCTCATATATGAGTTCAAGTACAGGCAAAACTAATCTATGGTGATAGATTTCAGAGTGGTTACCTGGGAGAGGGGTAAGAGGGTAAGATAAGATATTGATTGTGAAGGGGCATGAGGGAATTTTCTGGAACGATGGAAATGTTCCATGTATTGATTTCAGTGGTAGTCACAGTGGCATACACATATTAAAAATTCATCAAGCTGTATACTTAAGATTTGTGCATTTTACTATACATAAATTATACCGCAATTTAAAAATATATAAAATAAATTAAATTGTTTTAAAAAGAAGTGATTGATGTATGTTCGTGTGTATATAAATCTATATAACGATGTTAAAATGCAAGTTTTGGCTGTATATATATGACCTAATGTTATAGATCAACACAGTCCACTGGAATTTTCTTCACTGATGGAAATGATCTGTATTTATACTGCCCAATATGGTAGCCTTAGCCACATGTGGCTATTGAGCACTTGAAATGTGGCTAGTGTGACTGGGGAACTTAATTTTTTATTTTGTTTAATTTTAATTAATGTAAATTTAAATGTAAATAGCCATGTGGTGAATGACTACCATTTTGGACATTGCAGCATAGATTTCAGACACCCAATGAGATGCCAAACTAAGACATGTAGATTTCCTGCATGGAGCCAAGAGAGAAAATCTTTAGCAGGACCACTCTGGGAAGGTAATACGTTCAGGAAGTAGGTGAATGCTTGGGATGGGAAGTGTGTTGTACATTCTCTTCTAGTCTCTAATCATCTCTAATCACCTAAAGTCAACTTTTCGATTTACCTCACTCTGCCTCTTGACTAATTCAGATTCTCCTCAAATGTTTAGAGACCCCTGGTCATACATTCACTTTTATAAATGAAGTGATTGGAGGCCTGGTCAGGAGCTTAGTATCCAGGGGTGGGGACATGACCTGGTAGGTTTCACTCACATGAATGACCAGGGAGTCACAATTATTCAAGTCCCCTTCAAAACTCTATAAGGCAAAAGACCTTCCTTCAGGACCCCAACTCACACTCACTGCCCTAATTTTTTCAAGATACTTCATACAACTATCCAAGATGTAATTTCTGTTTTGTCCTGGAGATAAATTTCAAACTATCATCTAGTTTACATTTGGGAGGAGAGAGAGAGGGTTGTGAGGGGCAACTGTTGTACAGATCTTCAACTATTCCTTCTGTTTTCAGCCTCACTCTCTCACACCTTAGGCCAGCCTAATGCCCTGCCTGTCATCTCTTAAGTTTGAGGCCTTCCCCGGGCTCTATTAAGCATCTCATCGCTCCTCCTCCATACCCTCTTAGTATGCATTCTGCTCTAGGAGTTTTTCCACTCTGTTTCATCAACCAGTATTTATTTAGGCACTTTCTGCCTTCCAGAAATATTTTTAAATCCCTCATTGTCCTCCTTGTTATGGGACTATACTATGTAGTCTATCATCATTTTAGCAACAGGAGAGGAAATAATATGTGTATGGCTCATCATCTTGAATAGGAAGTCCTCCAGGAATATCTTTAAACTCTCATGGAATCGGGAAGCTTTCCGAGATCCCCTCCTCGTTGTATGGTCTTGCATTGCATTCCTCCTCTGGACTGGAATGAGGGGAATAGAACCTGTGAGATTCAGGATGGAGCAAAATAGATGAGCAGAAGAACTCAGTAATGGAAGGGACGGGAACTTCCACTTCTGCCCAAAAGGAATTATTAAAGGGACACCTGAGGACTCACACCCCAAAACCACTCTAGGAAGTAGACGGCAGGGGCCTCTGAACTCACCCCTGGTCAGAAGTTATTTAGAACTCTGAGATAATGGTCTGAGCGTCCAAGAAGCCTGGCATCATGTCACTAGAATGAAGAATTATAACAAGTAGTGGGAGCCATGCTTTGCCTCAGGTGGGGCTAGAATGGCCAGATTAACAACCATAGAGAAGGGAGCAGACTGGAAAAGGCCCAGGGGCTGGCACTTGCTCATGCTGAGTGGATATCTATTTCAGAAGGCAGAATGCCATTTGAAGGACACAACATCATGCAATAGGTGGCTGTCTGTGTTTGAAGGTAAAGAGCTTGTTATTTTTGCCACAGAGAAAATGTTAGCTGTACAGTGAGAATATAATTAATTTTCAGCCAAAGCATACCTGTACTGATCAAAAGACAACCAAATAGGAAATTAAAGAAAACAACAGAAAGAGACTGAGAATTACCCACTTGGAGCAAGGGCCTCCGTGGCCCCTTAATTCACAAGCTCAGGCCATTCCCCTCCTCTTTCAATATTATGGAGAGTTGCACAAGTGTAAAATAAATCATTTATATGAACACATAGTTTGAACTCAGGTGGATGCCATGGTTCCAGGGGGAACCTGGAGATGAAGTAATACATCATCAAGGGAGGAGGTTGTCAGGTTTAAAAGCCTTGTACTATGCAAGAGTAACATTCAAAATAGTTAACTAGCATGGCACAGCCACCAACCATTCAGAACAAGCACTGACTTTAGTAACCTATCCAGGCAAATAGGTGCTGCCTGTCAGCCCTACACATGTTCATGCACAGGCTCGGGGAAGTGGAGCGGGCTCTGCGAGGCTGCACAACCTGGCTGCTTGCCATGCCTGACACCTTCACCCATGTTGGTTGCTACTTTGTTCTGGAGACCTGTGCTGGAGGAGTCTCTGGGAAAATCCCCTTGAGGGGCCTGGACTACCCTTGTATCTGCCACTTTATAATAAAGCTTTCTCCCTTTGGTCACCTCACTATCCCCAATTTAGTGAGATCCTTATGAGCCTTAAATTAAGAGAAGGCTGGTGCAGCGTTGTTATGATGCACCAGTCTAGCTTTAGACCCAATGCTCTGCTGGAAATAAAAGAGCATATTTGGATTTTAGTAATAGAATTTTAAAAGATTGATAGATTACTTGTGCATGGGCCACCCAGCCCTTGAATATCCAGCTATTCTTGATGAAAGCTATGACTATATTAGCCTCATACATCAGGAGTCGCATTCAGAAACCAGTAACTGAAACTGGAAATACAATTTATTTCTCTCTTATATAAAAGATAAGTAGCACAAAGTTTTCCATGGTATTGAGGAGCGGAGGATCTTCACTCTTTCTGCACTATCATGGCTTCTGTCTTCAAGACTACTCATGACCCAAAATGACTGCTGGAGCTTTAGCCATTATATCTGCATTCCAGGCAGATTTCAGGCAGAAGGAGAGGAAAGAGGAAGAAGTCACATGCCACTCACTGTCTCTCCCTCTGTCAAAGCACTTTCTCAGAAGCTCTACACAACTACTTCTGTTCCCAAGCGACTGGTTACCTGTAGCTGCAAGAAAGCATAGTCCTTTAGTTAGTTCCATTGCCATATAAAATAGTATTGGGGTTCTGCTATGAAGGACAAAGAGAAAGATGGCTATTTTGAAGGCAATTAGCATTCTTTGCTTTACCTTATATAAGAAAGTTCCACTGAGATGATAGGAGATACATCTCAATACCTGTCACTGCTGTTGCGCCAGCTAAGGCCTCCTGGAAGAATGGTGGACCTTCCTCTGAGCACACAGGCAGACCCAGTTCCTCAGGGACCTAAAGGCTACCAGAAAGAAGCCTACCCCTCTGGGGATGGATGAAAAGATGAAACCCTTTCTTGCCTTTGGACCTGTATCTTCCCTTCTCTGCACTGGGTGGTAGCAGATGGCACTAAAGCTTAGTAACCCACGCTCTCTTTGAAAAATGAGAAGAAACTGCTACTCTTAGCTTCCCCTTAAAAAAAATGAAATCAGCCTTGAATCAAACTAAGAAAATCTGAGGGAGACAACAAACAGGGGTTGGGATGGGGGATCAGTGCTAGGTATCCAGACAAATAGTTAGCATCTCTGGGAGTGATGGTTGCCATTTTCCATCCCAGGTACCTCTCTCAGTATTTACGCAGGTGGAATAAGCTGAATGTATCAGTGGTGGTATTAGACATCTATCTTGGGGAAGATGGAGATTGTGAGTTGGGGATGGCTCCTGCCCTCAAAGAAATTTCATCACAAGGAATTTGTGTTGAACTCAAGTCAGAATGTGAAAAAAAGGGTCAGATGTGGACCTGGGAGGGAGCGGGCCAGAGAAAGGAAGCATCCTCCTAACTCTTTTTAAGCATGGAAAGGACTGGATGGGAAAACTGGTACCATCCTTTGAGATGTCAGTGCAGGTGAGCAAAGGCTAGAGGAAGAGACTTTGCTGGCCTGGTGCTTCAACTCTTTGTCCCACATGTTCCCTCTTACTTAATTTTTTCCTCAGCCCTGAATTTTCTTCCTGCTTCCTAAGGAGGATAGAAGGAAGGCTTCCTCTAGGCTGAGTTGTCAGTCCCAGAGTGATGGTTCTGCAAGCAAGGACCTGCTGATGCCCCTCAACCACAGCCCATCCCCAATCACTGAATTATGTCCACACATCACTGGCACTCAACGCAATTTTTTAGACAAATTAATGGATGACCAAATAAACAATTGAAAGGGGGTCACCAAAGGAGCTGACTTGCTTTTCGAGAGATGCTTTCCATGCAGGGCAGCACCGACCTACAAAATGGACCCGTTTTGGGTTCACCCAAGACTATGTCTTAAAGGGAAAAAGTGACCCGTAAAATATGTTTGCACAGTAAAACAAATGATCTGGGTACCAATTACTTAGAAACAAGCCTCTAATGTGAACAATCAGAAGTGAGTAAAATCAATACACTTCTTCCCATTGTGTAGAAATGGAAAACAAGTTTCATTTTCTCCCACCCCAGGGAGAAAAGGGCAAATTAATGGTTCCTGTCAGTGGCCCCGCACTAACTCCCTGCCCAGGGCCTGGCTCATGAAGGTGCCCCTTAGAAATGTTAGAAGGTTTATGATCTCAAGCCTGAGATCCCCAAGTGAATACAGGGTACACACACATATGCACACACACATACACACATCATATAGAAGTATACACATGTGTTCTCATGTGCCTCATATATGCACGTGCATGTGTTCCCATGCCTGCACATATACATAAACATAAGAACACCTGTCTACATGCATGCATGTACAAAGGTGTTCATATGCATGTGTCCATCTGCATATGAATGTCCACCTGCATGTGTAAGTACCTGAACACAGATGTCTGCGCCCACTCTCAGATACTTACCTTTAGATTCTCTGACACATCACACTTGTTGAACTAAATTACAGTGCTGTGTTGGGTTGAGGTCATCTAATAAAGGAAAAGATAGAAAGTCTGCAGCCCTCCCAGGAATCTCCTAGATTCTGCACCTCCGTTTGGTCACCTAAGGGACTTCCTTCACTCAGACATTTAGACTTTTGAAAAGACATACGCACTTAGAAAACCACATGTGTACATACACAAAAATCACTTAGTTAGAGATATTCACTTTACTGGTTTCCTATTGCTATGTAACAAATTGCCATAAACTTCATGGCTTCAACCAACCCAAATTTATTATCTTATAGTTCTGGGGGTCAGAAGTCCAAAATGGATCTACTGGGATAAAGGCAAGGTGCCAAGAAGGCTGCATTCCTTCGGGAGGATTTAGAGGAGAGTCCATTCCCTTGCCTTTTCCAGCTTCCAGACACTGCATGTATTCCTCTGCTCATAGCCCCATCTTCCATCTTCAAAGCTGCAGCATAGCATTCTCCAGTCTCTCTCTGACTCTGACTCTGACTCTTCTCTCTTCCTCTTCTATTTATAACTCTTGTGATTACATTGGGTCCCCCACCCCGATAATCCAGGATCATCTCCCTATCTCTAGGTCAGCTGATTTACAACCTTAAATCCACCTGCAACCTTAATTCCCCCTTTGCCATGTAAACTCACGTATTCACAAGTTTAGGGGATTAGGACAAAGACATCTTTGAGAGGTATTATTTTGAGGGACTATTATTCCACTTATCATACTCATGCTCTCCTTACATAATCACAGTAAAGAGAACACAGATATTTATGAGGGGAGAGGCAGAACAGTTTTCTGATTAAAAGCGTGGGTTTTGGAATCTAACCCACCAATGAGTTCCAATCCCAGCTCTACCTCTGATAACTATGTAACCCTGAGCATAATTCAAGACCTCTCTAAGCCTCAGTTTCATCATCTTTAAAATGGAAATGACAGCATCTACTGTATTAAGCATGTCTTTTTAAAATAATTTTTTTTATTTTTCAGTTTGCATACAACATTATATTAATTTCAGGTGTACAACATAGTGATTAGACATTTGTAAAATTTATGAAGCGATCACCCCAATAAATCTAGTACCCATCCAACACCATAAATAATTATTATAATATTATTGACTATATTCCCTATGCTATACTTTAAATCCCCATGGCTATTTTGCAACTATCAATTTGTATTTCTTAATCTCTTCCCTTTTTTCACCCATTCCCCCAATGCCCTCCCATCTGGTAACCATCAAAATGTTCTCTGTATCTATGAATTTATTTTGTGGCTTATATAGTAGGTGTCCTGTGTAGCCCAATTGTACAGTTTCTCTGATCACTTGAGCCAGGTGCTCCAGGTGTGTCCCTTGTGTGGGCCGTATGTGCCCTCTTGTTGTAGTTAAGTCTTGATTGCTGTTGGCACATCAATGGGAGGGACTGACCCTCTGGCTGACTGGTTGTGAGGACTGGCCAGTGACTACAGTGGAGAAGCTGTCATGCAGGGGCTGACCCTATAGAGCAGGATTCTCTTTAGCAGGAATCTAGTGCCTGCTGAATAACATGTCGATTTATTCTGATGCTTTCATGTCTGAGGCCTTGCTGACCCTGGAGAGACTGCCCCTCCCAAGACTAGCCAATTCCTAGAGATAATAAAGGACTTGCCTGCAACCAAGTCTTCAATATGAAAATTAACCAATCCAGAGTCTGTACACCCTACCACCTCTGCTACTGGGCTCTCATTCTCAGGGCTAATATTTTTCTGCCCTAATAACCCCAAGACCAGGTACCAGATGACTCAGGACAGCCCCTATACCCCAGAGCCCAAATTATTTAAACTACTCAGTCTTAAACCTGCTTATTCTGTCTTGCCTGTTCCTTCCCATGGAAACCATATTTAAGGATCTTGCTACATTTTCTCCACTTCCCTCTGTCTTCTGGCTGACTCTACTGCTTCCTCAGGTGGCCCTATTTGGCATGGCATGACCTTTCCTCTTCAGAATTGTGAGTTACAAACTATCCTTTCGATGGCAATCATTTTCTAATCTGTTGGTTGGCCTCACCATACTTGAATAATAATAAAACTACATTTATGGGATTATTATATTATGGGATAATTATAAGGATTAAATGAGATAATGCATCCAAAGTGATTGGTAGAGTGCCTAGCTGCCAGTCATCTACTGCTGTGAAACAACCCACAAAATCTTACATTAAAAAGCACCAAATTTGGTCTTCTCCCCAAGGCTGTGTTGCAATAGCCACATCTTTGATTTGGTGAAAAATCATTTTATTTTCAACCTGGTAATTTCTGGGCTCTTTACAATACCTTGAAATTATCCTTGCAAACTAGTCAATTCCTTCTTGAATTTATCTCTTTCAAATGTAATTAATAGCAGGCAGCTTATATTTTGAACAACTTGCCTCAAACCTCTTTACCCAACTTGACAAATGCTTTAGGTACATTTTTCTGCCTTCCAGGTTATTGCAAGTGACTGCTTTACCAAATGTTTCATGATTACATAACATGAGTGCTATTTTACCAGCTTCTTATAACATTGTCCTTACTACATGCCACCCAGTCTCAAAACCAATGCCATGTATTTCAGGTTTTTGTTATGGAAGCATTCCATTTCAGGTACAAATTTCTGCATCAGTTAGCTATCGCTGCATAAGAATCATGAAATCATATATATGTGACTTAGAATAGTGCCTGGCACATAGTAGAACTACATAAACATTAGCTATTATTATTTTATGACCTTAAAATTATAGAAAATATGCCATTTTGGAGAATGACACTCAGTGTGGCCCTGCTCTGACCCAGTAGCGTTCTGTTACTTCACTGACTAAATGAACGTTAAGATCCTTCAGTAATCATTAAGACATCATGATTTCTGGTGAGAGAGAACCTTGAGGCAACATTCTTCATCCATTCAATGAAAAACTAGGACTCAATCTTTAAGAAAGGCTCACATATTTTTAGAACCTGCTTTTAGCAGGAAGCTCTGAGTCAAAAGTTTCAGAGGCCTTTTCTGTTGGTTTGCATGACTCATTTAGAGCAATGGTGATAAATGAGGGAAAGTTGTAGAAGCTGGAGAAAGGCGGCAAAATCTTGCTTCAGGTGCGAAGTGAGGGGGCAGGGCAAGGACAATGCACCATTGTTTGCCATGGATTGCTGGAGGAAATGCTTCTTGCTTGTGAGTCATTTGTAATCAATTCAACCTGGGATGAAAAATGTCGTGTATATGAAAATGCTATATTACCCATGTAATAATAAATCATTAGCAGATGTTACAGGGATGAAGATTGTTATTAATGACTTCAGGGAGAAAAGGGGTTCTGGGAAATATCTGATTCAGAGGGAGGACACAGTCCTTGTTCAGCTCCTGCTTGCCCTGTTGGCACAGCATTGGGGGTTTATAGCACAGCATGAAAAGCAGAAAAGCACAGTGTGCATAAGGACCGGATCTAGTTTATCCATGCTCATAGGCACGCTCCTCCCAGAATGGGGTGGTCTGGAGCTCACCCATGCCTCTCTCACAGAGAGACTGCATCTGGACTTCTCACATTGGACTAAGTCCCAAGTCCTTAGAAATCTGAGACTTGGTTTCTCCTATGAACAACTGAAGAGCACCTCGATGTGACTGTCAGACTCAACCAGGAAAGGAGGCACAATATGATCGATAATGTAGTGCTGGATAGCACAGTGGGTAAGCATGGGCTTTGAGGTTAACCAGGACCAGGTTGGCCTGTGTTATGGTTTTTAGCATGGGCTTTGAGGTTAACCAGGACTAGGTTGGCCTTGTTAGTGGTGTGATTTGGTTTTTAGCAAATGGATTTACCTCTCTGATCCTCAGTTTCCTGATCTCTAAAATGGGCAAACTAATAGTATCTATCCCCAAGTATATTTGAGGATTAATTAAGATATATAAAATACTTAGTCCTAACCTTGGCCTATAGTAATAAGCCACCACATGTTTATGATGGTGATGCTTCACATACCTCTCTGTGAAGGTCTCTATATCCAGGCTCTTTGCCTCCCACCACCTTTACCTTTGGCACACATGTTCCCTCTGTGAGGCAGTGTGGTGAGCATTTCAGAGCATGAACTTTGGGCCCCACAGCCCTGCCTTCAAGCCCTGCTTCTCCACTCACTCTGTGAAAACAAACAGGTTACTTCATGCTCTGGCTGCAGTTGTCTAGTGTGTAGAATGGGGAATGATAGCAATGCCTCCCACATTGGTACAGTTGTGGAGACTGAGAATGATGGCTATAAAACCTTTAACACAGCACCTGGCACACAGAACATACCCCATCAGTGTTATTACTCTCCAGACACTACAGGGCAGGAGGGCTGGAGCAGAAATGTGGTCCTTGGAACTCACAGTCCAGGACTCCATGCTGGCAGAAGGCATCTTCATTCAGGCTCACTCTGCCCAACATTGAGATGAGCTGATGCTACAAATCCCTTCAGTTCAGCATTCCTTCACTCCATTTCTCTCCTTCTCTTTTGCTGCCATTCTGCCTCAGCCAAGTCTTGGCTCCTTCGGGCCTGGGAACCAGAGAGAATTAGGTTCAAATCCACACTTATTCACTGTGTGGCCTTGACCAAGTTGCTTAACATCTCTGAGTCTGGATTCTTCATTTACATTTATAAAGATTCAATGAGACAATGCATGCAACATGCCTAGTCCAGAGCTTGTCATTGTTTAAAAGTTGAACAAATATTAAGTTCCCTTAATCCTTATTTGCAGTCCTAAATGCAAACCCCTTTCTCCCTGCCTAATAGGCTTAATTAACCCTTCTTCCCTCTAGATGTATACTGCACCTGAGTATTTCCTCCAACGTGTCCTATTTAAGCCCTGTTATATTGAAATCAAAGTGTCTTACATCCTGCACTTTCTCTAGAACCACCATTTCCATCTTCATCCTCTGTAGAAACTGTGACTCTCTCCCAACATCAGTTCTCCTCACTGTGGTAAACTGCTGCATATATGGCTCCAGCTTTGTTCATTCCCTCTTGTATCCACTGCACTGAGTTATCTTCCCTCCTCACCCACCACTGATTCTGAGCTTGCCATGTGACTTGCTTTGGCCAATCGAATAGTAGCAAATACGAGGCAAGAAGACTTTTGAAAAGTGTTTATGCATGGGACATGTCCTCTCTTTCTGTTCTTAATACCCTGAGATGACCATGTAAGCAAACCCAGGCTAGCCTGCTGGAGGATGAAAACGTTGAGGAGAGTCTCCATTCAACCCAGCCATCCCCATCCTAAACCACCCAACTCTAGCTAGTCCATCAGCTGATGAGAGAGCCAGGCTCAATAGAAAAACCATCCTGCTGAGCACAGCCTGAATTGCTGACACACAAAACTTGAACTAAATAAGTAGATGATACTTTAAACCACTACATTTTAAGTGGTTTGTTATAGCCAATATACTCTCTCCCACAATGCAGCACTCAGGTGTTTTAGATGAGCTCTAACTATTCTAATTCAACCAGGGCAATCCCAATCTCCTTACCACCAGTTCAGACATGAGAGGGTTAAGCCTGTCAGCAGTAGGATCCCCTGGCCATCAACTTGTTAAGGAAAGGACAAATGACCCAACTGGAGCCAGTGAAACACAGGTAGAGGGTTGCTGAAAGACCGAGAATAAAGATTTCTTGTTCTATGAAAAAGCCTCCAGAAGATTTCTCTTCCTTTGGATTTTATAATGTGTGGATGTGACGCCAGAAACTGCTAGCTCCTTCTTGCCTCCATAAAACCAAGCAAATACCAAGCAAGAGTTCCCACAAATGAGAGGAGTGCAGAAAAATGGACCTGGGAGCCACTGGAGTAAGCTGGCCTGAAAAATTGGACTTCACATTATGTGAGCCAATATAGTTTATTGTTTAAGCCAGTTTGAGTCCAATCGTATCATCCTGACTGATATATCACCTCTAACACAATGAAGAATAGGTGTCTCCCAAATGACTATGTTTCTCACTCTGAAAGCTTTTCTTCCATCTCACCTGATGGCCAGAGGACTTTGGCCAAGGAACAAGCACCTCACTCTTTCTAAGCCAGTGGATCTCTGCCCTGGAAATGTTTTCATTTTTTTTTAAATGCCTACAGCACCCAGTATTCCTAGGTGGTCTCCCATCCAAG
>NW_006442497.1:2146832-2198957 GCF_000325575.1 Pteropus alecto
TGGAAAATTCAAGCAAGAAGGCTTATGAACTATTTGACAGAAATATACAGGGATGCTAATGAAGCCTAACTGAAGAACTATTTTGCCGCTGCCTCCCAGCCCCTACCCACTGAGGGGAAGATAGGGACGAGAGTACTTTCTGCCAGCTCCAATACTTTCCTATTATAGCTCAGCACCTCTGCTTCACAGATGGGAAAATTGTCTTAACCACACAAGAAGCATGGCAGAAGTGAACCACTTGGAGCTCTGCATCCCAGGATTGTGCGGTTTCCACTTCTTTGAGGCCTCACCAGTTTCTTCAAATCCAAAGTATTGGCTTCTGTGGACCTCTACATGGAGACTGCCTGAATGAAGAAACAGAACATATCCTGATGTGATGGAGGTGCGAGTTCGGTTTTAAGTTCTGCCACTCACCAGCTGCCTGATGGCAAGCAACTTAATCTCTCCATGCCACAGTTTTCTCATCTCTAAAATGGGAGGGGGCGGGGGGGTAATAATGAGAGGGAGTCATAAGTATTAGAGAATGTTTTAATTATGTTCCCTGTATGCACGCATCTTTAGTTCAAAACTGTGTTGAAGGGGTTTTATGTCTTTTGCCATTTTTTTCAGTATGTCATTGGTCTCTGTTATATTGTTTGTACATGTCAATGATGCAAAGTAGGGACCTAAATTCTTTTGTACATAAATGGAGCCACTTTAAAACGGAGTTGGAGCTGCCATCCCAAAGGAACTGTCTGCATGTTTTATGACTCAAACTTTAGAATGATAAAACACGGCAAAATAACCTTTGGACTAGGCCAAAAGCAATATTGTATCCCAAAGAACTGTTTGCAAGGATAACAAGAAAAAGGATATTATGACCATTAGGCTGATGACTACCAGGCTACAAGTCTATACGGCATCTTATTGTACTGAATATTGTAAGCAATTTTAACACAATGGTATTTGTGTATCTAAACATATCTAAATATAAAAAAAACTACAGTAAAAATATGGTATAAAAGATTTAAAAACTCCTACTCCTGTATCAGGCACTTCCCATGAATGGAGCTTGCGGGCAGGAAGTTGCTCTGGGTGAGTCAGTGAGTGAGTGGTGAGCGAATGTGAAGGCCTAAGACATTACTGTATACTTCTAAAGACTTTATAAACACTGTCCCACAAGCCTTCTCCCTGCTTCCTTCCAACAGGGTCAGAAATAGAACATCAAAGCTGTCAGTGCTGCCCCATGAACAGAGATGTGGGCTAGACCGATTGAAAATATCCAAGAGAAACTAGCTGGGTAAGGCATGAATAAGCATAATAGTGACTGTCAGGAGGGAGTGAAAGGTGGCCAGTAGGTGATCACTAGGAATAAAAAATCAAGAGATAAAAGAACATAGGAGATTGTCGTGGCAATATGGTTAAGGCTACTGCATGTTGCAGCAGTGGTCGGATTAAGAAACTGTGTGACATCCATTGAAAAAGAGAATGTTTAACATGGAATGTAGGACTGAGAACTCATATTTTGACTTCAGAAATTTGTTTTTGTTCCCACTGACCCTATCTGGCACAAAGGGCTCTCTCTGGCCTTGAATTGATGGAAGAAATAAAACATCTATGTGTTATATCATTACGACCTGGAAATATTTCCAAAGTACAGAGACAGGTTGGCTGCACATTACCACAGAAGGCTTTTACTGAAGTGGCAATGGCACTTAGTACTTCTTAAGGTAGCCCCTGAGGACCTGTATCTTTACACAGGATATCAGGTCCTCAACAAAGAATTTACAGCAATATACTCTGAAGACCGTCAAGCTGGATCTGGGAGGGCTGTAGCACCCTCTGAATAGGTAACACTGGGAATTCAGGCGCCTCTGTGCTGAAACAGGTCAGTGGCTGACCAATTGGGATATAATCTGTGCACTAAAAATTGAAGTACTGTGATAAGAGGGAATCTTTTGCCAAGCCCACAGATATTGCTCCCATCAGAGAAAAAAATCTCATGTATACTTCCATTTCTTACAGGAAATTCAGCTCCATTGTAATCTTATGGCACCGCCCTCATATATGCAGTCTATTGTTGACTGAAGCATCACTATGTGGCACATAACCGTAATTTAAATGTCTGTCCATACATAAATGAATAAATTACAGTATCTTCATACAAATAAAATTGTACACAACCATTTTTTAAAGTGCCATAAGTACAGACTTGGAAAGAAGTCTACAACATATTGTAAAGTGAAAAGGGAAGTTGTAGCACAATATGTATGGTATTAATACTCATTTTGGATTTTAAAAGCCATATATAATAAAAATAGCTAATGATTTATTTGCCAGGTACTTATCTGAATATTTAATCCTTATAACATGAGGTAAATACTCATGAGATAAATACTATTATTCCATTTTCAGATGAAGAAACCGAGGTACAGAGGAGTTAAGTAAGAAGGGCTGTGGGGTGAGTAACTGGTAGAGCCCAGAATCAAACCTGGCACCCTGACCTCTGAAAAGGCACTGTCAACCACATGTCATAAGCACAGAAAGGTTCTCAGACTCAGGGAGGCGGGGCCATTCTCTGCCTGCTTTATCCACTTATATGTTGTTTGGATTTGTTACAATGAGCATGTAATTGAAAAATAAAAATTTTATAACGGCGCCCGACCGTGAGGAATCCTTGCCTGGGATGGGAGCCAAGATGGGGTGGAGGGAACCACAGACAATTTTCTCAGGCTGGGCTGAGCTTGAACCTGATTTTACATGAATCCCTCAACATACACCTTCCTCATCGGCGAGGAGAGGTACAAGAGAAAGGGCCCAACTTCAGCATAAGACAACCTGAGTTCAACCCAGTTCCAGCACCAACCAGCTGGGTAGGTTTTGCCAAATATCTTAACCACTCTGAGTCTCCACTTCTCAGCTGCAAAGCATTATGGGCTTGCTGTACAGGTCAGAGAGAGAGTGACTGGCACACAGCAGGCGGTTGCTATGGCTGCTCAGACCCATTTTCTCAGCAGCTGTGGCTCCTGGGGACCTGGTATCATGTGAATTCAAGTGAAGTCTTGAGCTGACATCATCTGGGAAGGTTTTATTGTCCCACAGTGTCCACATCCAATTCTCAGGTTCAAACTCAATTCAGAGAGATAGAGTTTCACAACAATATTACAAGCTAAAAAGCCCAATGACACCCCAAGTCACTCCCTAATTTCAAGCCCTCTCTCATTCCAAAAGCAAAAAATAGACAGGAAGAGAGATCTCTGTTGGTGTTCTGTTTTGTTTTGTTTTGTTTTGTTTTATTAGTTTCAAATATACAGTACATTGGTTAGACATTTATATAGTTTATAAAACGATACCCCTCTGCTCCTTCTCTCCTCTGGTTTTCCACCTAGCCAATATATTAATGCTAACTGCATTCCCTCTGCCATGCTCCCCATTCCTGTGACCATCTATCAACTACTAATTTGTACTTCTTTAACCCTTCGCCCCATTCTCCCAGCCTCCCAACTCCTCCTCCCCTCTGCCCATCACTTGGTGTTCTGTTTTAAAGAAGTAATTTGCTTCAAGGTTCCCTCTCAGCAGGTCTGGCAACCATGAGGATGGGGCATGGAAAGAACAAAGCCCCGACACTTGGGTCCTGCCTTTAGAAACCAGGACAAGAGGCTGCATCAGTGAATGGGGGATGGAGAAAATTTCAGAGGAGCTTTGATCCCTTTGAAGTTTATTTCAACTTCAATATAACTTTAATATTAGTCCTTCAAATACTACTCATTATTACCTGCATGGATTGGATTATTCAAATAATTGCTCAAGCCCCCTCCCCCCCTACGCACACCCTCATCCCCTAAGTGCATACCGACCTCAGAGCAAGCGTTCTCCCTTCAGAAGGTCCTTGTGAAGTCTGTAATCTCCTGAGCAGCTTCATTTATCGCCATTGTGCATTCCTACAGATTCTTAGTTTAATGACACCCTTTCTGAAGCAGCAGCAATGGTGCCAAATGGCACTTGCATTTCCAGGAAAGCAGCCAAACTCATTAAGTTAATAAAGGAATTTAGCTGTATAGAGATGCCTCCTTTACATACATCCCCCAAAACCTACACTTCCACAACTCATCAGCAGTCATTAAATTTCAGCATCCACCCGCAAAACACTCACCCCACTGAGTCACAGCACAAGGCTCCATGTGGGGCTGGGGAGGTTAGAGCACACCAGGCGTGAGCTTGGGATGCAGAGCCTGGCCAGTCCTGGCTTCTCTCCCACGTCTGCTCCCAAAGCAGCTCCCCAAGAATCCCCTCTCCAAGCCAGAAGGAGCCCCGCTGGAGCCTCATGAATCGTGATCAATGACAGGACAGGCTCCATCTGTTCCCTCAGTTGTTACAGCAAGATTGTTTGCATTCACAGCATAGGCTGAGGATGGGGTGGTGGACAGGAGGCAATTGTCAGATAAACCATTGCAACAATCACCTGTGTAGTCTCCCACTTCATTCTTACTCCTCTCCCATCATGCTTCCCCTTTGCAGCCAGGGTAATCTCCCTAAACCATAAATCCGATTATATCACCCCTCCCCAATGCTCACAAGAGAACAGTCCCCCAGATTCCTCCAGTAGCATCAGACCTTTCAGGACACCCTCCACCACCACTTATCTCTCTAGTCTCCTCATCACCACCCACCTACCCACTCCCCTGCTCCACACTCCAGCTCCCAAAACAGACCCCTCTCTCTCTCTCTCTCTCTCTCTCTCACTCCAGGCTACTGAGTACCATTCTCAGATGCCCTCCTCACCTCCCCGCTCCCCGCTGCTTTCTCTTTTCCTGGATAACTGCAACTCATCCTTCGAGACTCCACCAAGAAATCCCTTTCTCCTGGAAGCCTTCCCTGTCCTCCCAAATTTGCCTTAGTAGGTGCTTTTTCTTCGAGCTTCCATAGCAACAGGCATGTACAAGAACACTTATCATACAAAATCATGAACATCTGCTTTTTATCTGTCTCCACAACTAGGGTGTGAGTGCCCATGGTTCCCATGCCAGGAACTAATCATTTTTACCTCTGTATTCCCACTTACCTGGCACATGGAGGTACTAAGTCAATGAAGACAAAAGATCCTATCTGATATTATGGTCATCACACCCCGCACATTGAGTTCCTGCCTTTCCTGACACCCTATCTCCTCAATGATCTTTGTAGAAATGCCCTCCTCTTTTCTGGTCCCCAGATCTCTTTTCCTTGCTCTCTTTTAGTTCTTTCTTTCCTCCTCTCTCCTTGCTCAATGAGAGTCACATTGACTTGTCAAATGGAATCTTTAAATATTTTTATTTCTCCACTCCAGGGGAAGAATGTATCTGGTCCTATCCACCTTCTTCAAGTGGCCGCTCCACCTCCTCTCCAGTCCCACACCCCGAGTCTCAATCCTGACACCTTTAATTCCACCAGAGGTTGGGGAAAGTCTTTTCACCTCCTGCCATCCTGTAAAGGAGCATGAGAACCACCCATGGTTCACCCAACCTAAATTCTGGCTCCCAACGTGATCTGCTACAGTTCGTTATCACTGCTCTGTAACGGGGATGACTGTATGACAAACTCATTCCCCTTTATAATGCTACGCAGATCAATTGTGGAGTTCAGCCAGGCTTCTCGGAAAGGGTTTTATATTTCTTATTGGCACCAGCTCTTGGCATAATGAATTCCTGAAGTTTACTACCCTCCGAATGTGTTACAAACCTTCTTCTTCCAAGTGCCAAGGCACAGCAGATAATTAGCACCCTGGAAATAGTGGTTATACATGGATTGTGGTCTTGTACCACCGCACCTACCTCATTTTTCCAGCACCCAAGATCCTTCTTCATGAGAACCGAAGGGCATGTGAAGATTGGTTCAGTCAAGGACCCATGGGCCACTAATGGCTGCCTTGCAGGAACTCTTTGGTCAAGGCAAAAGACCCCATGAGCAAAAGCTAGGATAGCGATTGGTCCCCAAGGCTGAACCTTTAGCTGGTCTGAGCAAGAGGACTGCAATGGTCAGAGTTCAGCTGGAAAGCTGAAACCACTCTAATATCTCACACACCAGGAGTTTAATGCAGAAAATGGGCCACAGTAGAGAAGAAAAGGCTAAAAAGCCAAGCAGGGATGGTGAAGCAACCCAAAAATTAACAACAGCAGGAAGCCAGCATCCCTCCAGGGCTTCAGGACACAGGGGGGTGATGGTGTTACCAAAACTTGGAAGCCAGGACCATCCAGCCAAAGCTAGAACCACAGCAGAGGCTACCCAGCAGAAGGTGAGACCATGGAGGGAGGGATGTCTAGCAGGAATTTGGAACAGCCATGCAGATGGAGCCAGGACCAGAAAACGCCCTCCTCTGCCCACAGAAGAGAGAGAAGGAGAAATGTCCTGACTTCTCCCTTCTTCCCAAGCTCCAATCTCCTGCCAAACCGAGACAGAAACCAGTGTCAAGGGGCCTAGGAAGAAAGGCTTGCAGGAGAAAGGCAGGGATGGATCAGAAAGCAAAAGACAATTCCAGGGACCAGGGAACAGACACACCCCAGTTGTTCATGTACTCTCATGATGGAGAGACAAGGTGCCTGACACAGGGTCTTCACTGGGCTTCTGTAGTCTCAGCATATTTCCAAAGTGATGAGGAGCCCAGAGCTGAGCTCAGAGTCCAGAGAGTGAGCACCTCAGAGTTTGTACAAAGAGAAGGAGGCTTTCCTTTTCTGCCCACTGTTCTGCCTGGTGATGCCTGGCCTTGGGGACCTTCTTTGCTGCTGATGCACCTTGGGCACTGACATCAGGGTTCCCTTCATCATACCAGAGCTTGCAAAGTTGGAGTCATTTTCCCCAAATCACTCCCTGTATCCACCTCCTGGTTCATTTATATTGGTGGCTCTGAAATGGTATCGCTTCACCCTCTGTTTTCTGAGCTGGGCAGCAGAAAACTACTTTCCCCAGAGCCTGTTTGTCAACCTGAAACCTCTGGTCTTTGGTTCACTCCCCACTGGCTCTACCTTTTATTCCTGATTCTAACCTTCTCATTCCCTACCTTAACTTTGTGTTACATATGTTTCTGAAATAGTGTGAAGGAATATAGGAGAACAAAGAACTGACTCCTTTAGTCAATCTAGATGTGAATAAGCAAATACAAGTAAGAAATAAATGGAATTTGGGATCCTTCCTCTCTTAGTGCTCAGAGAGTATTGACTGAGCTGCTCCAGGGGCCTGAGCTTAGAACCAGATCTACATTTTCCAGATCCTCTGAACAGTCTTGGACAACTGGAAATTTTGCATCTTTTACTGAGCACTTACCTTGTGCCTGCCATTGTGCGGGACACTGTGAGCACTCAGAGGGGAAAAACACGCTCCAGGCCTCATGGATTCATGCCTTAAGTGCTCCACAACCTGGCCCCAGCTCACTTTTCCAGTACCATCTTTTGCCACTTGCCCACCACACACCCTTCACTGTAGTGATATGGGAAGGACTGGAACTGAGAACTTAAAGCTCCGTAGACACAGATGAGGACTGAAACATTTAACCCATTTGGCTCTATGCAGAGAGATCTAACTCAGCAGGAGCCCACAGCCACCAGGAGCACAGTAATGCTGTCAAAAGAGTGCATAATTCATCCAAATGTGTTAGGTTTTCTGGCAAAACCCTGGGAAGAAGGAAGAAGGCAAAGGACCCATTTGCCAAAGTAAGCCAGGTGCTGGTAAGGACCCTGACAATTCCATGTAGTCTAGCTCTTCTATTATTCATTCATTCTTTTGTTCAACAATACATATTGAGCTTCTACTACATACAACAAGTACAGTGTATTTGGTGCTACAAGTATGATTGTATACAAAGCAGATGTAATCCCTGGCCTCAAGGAAGTGACAGTCAAGAGAATAGATGATAGGCAAGAATAAAAGATTAGTGGCATCTCCCTGTATGTAGGCTTTATCTCTATAGCCAAAGGTATCTCTGGTCTGGGAGAAATTCTACAGATCAAAATGCCGTGGTCTGATTGTTTCAAGCTACACCTCCTTGAGAAACTGGACCCACCTCATCTGCTCAAGATCCACTGGGCAGCAGGGCCCTGTTCTGTGATATGATCAAAAGTAATCAGAATGGGAACCCAAGAGATCCTTGAGAGGCAGGAGAGATGTCTCATGAGTGGCATCTGCTTCTTCCTCAGAATTTTTAATCACTCAGAGTCTATATCTAGGGCCTGAGCAGGAATAACTAGAGACCTCAACCTCCAAATTTCACCTCAACCAGCCCACTCCATGGCCAGCTGGGCTCACAGGAAGCTTCCCTCTTGGTCTCAGAGCCTTCTAGATTGGTTTTAATGTGTTCTATCATAGCTCAAAGCAGTTATCTGCAAGATCTAATTTCTGTTAAACTATCACCACCTGGTGGCCTAAACCGAATTTTGTCAAGAAAAGAGAGTCTTGAGTAATAGTGTTTAATGACCAGTTGACATTAGAAATTTGTAGTTTTCTAAGGAGGCTTAGCAGGGCTATCTCAAAGGGCTTCATTAATTCTCCATGCTTAGCCCCACATGGCTGATGATTTGGCTTATTTTTAAAGGCTCCTAGGAAGGAATTCTATGTTTATCTTCATGCTTAACTCATTTTTGCATTTAGCCCCTCTCACTGGGCAGAAGTCCTACCCCAGAGCTAATCTGAGTTCCTCCTGTTGCAGCTAAAGCCCTTTGGCTTTGATTGACATCAATGGGACTTTACACATACACTCAGAGGTCATCATCTGACCTCTGTATTTTCTAGCTCAAGGCTTCCAGGGGGAGGGAGTGGGTGACAGTCCACTTAATGCAATGAACACAAGTGTGTTCTGAGAGGCTCAGGCCTCCCCCAGTGGCAAGGGCCAGAGCAAGCCCAATGTGCATATCAGTCTTGCATCCCAACTACTTTTTTTAAGTAACCTTGGGAGTGACAAGGCATAAGCTTATTGGAGGTGGATACATTCACCAGTCACCCTGAGAGCTCACCTTTCAGCACATTGGTGACAGCAGGAGGCGTGGGGATAATAGTGGGCTTTGGACTCTTCCAGGTCTGATCTCATCTGCAAGCTAGGGACAACGCCTTTTTTAAAGTGTTGGTAAGATGAAGTGAGCAAGCTCTGCAAAGTGCTTATGTGAAGCAGATCCCACTCAGTAGATGCTATCATCTGCCCCTCCTCCCACTCCTAGGACTGTCATTAAAAACCTCAATTTGAGAGGGTTGACTCCATAGTGTAGTGGTTAGCACGTCTGCTTTACAGGCACAAGGTCCTGAGTTTGCACCCCAGGTGGAGCTATGGACCATACCCTGGGTGTGGGAGGAGATGCTCTGCCTTCAGAGATTCAGTTCTTAAGGGAAAGTTTGCACCCCAGGTGGAGCCATGGACCATACCCTGGGTGTGGGAGGAGATGCTCTGCCTTCAGAGACCCAGTTTTTAAGGGGAGACAGCAACATCAGGAGTGGAAGTGGGGAGGAGGAATAAGACATCAAGTAAAATAAAAATTGTATTAAGTAGCTACATATAACAAGTTAAAACGAGAGTAGGGAAGAGATAAGATGACACCAAAAGTTAAGGTGGTACATAAAGCATGTGCTTTAAGATTGTATTTTGTATATATTTTTAAGAGATGGGCCAAATGCTTGACTTAAAAGCTTCCTAGAGGACAAACCAAAAAGGCAAAAATGGCCAGTTGCTTGATGAAGTGGTTGAAAGAGGAAAAATAACTGAGTTCCCAAGGAAAGCACATTTCTGAAGCAAATGTTTCAAAAATGTGTTCCCTTCAATCCTGAAATTCCTTTTCTAGGTATCTATCCCTTGGAGGTACTCACATGCGTGCACAAAGACATATATGTGTGCACGGTTGGTCATTGCAGAGTAGTCGGTAACAGCAAAATACAAATGAAAGCAAGCTAAATTACTATCGAATTGAACTAATTAAAGAAATTCTAGTACATCTAAACTGTGGGATACTATACAACTACAGAGAGGAAAAAGAATGACAGATCTATAGATACTGATATGGGAGGATATGCAAAATATTTTAAGAGAAAAAGAACGAACTTGCAAAATCTTATGTCCTACATATGTAATTTGTAGAGAACTATAACTTCATTCATGTAAAATGTTAACACTGGTGACCACTGGGAAATGATAGAGAAAGTTAAAAGAACATTTTTACCTTTTAATCTACATAATTCTACATTTAGTTTTTTAATCCTAATAATTTAATTTAAATAAAAAGGAGGAACTGTCATTTTTAAAGTTATATGTAATTAGTATATTGCATTAATGTTCAATTTTCCGATTTTAATCATCATACTATGGTTATGTAAGAAAATTTCTTTTTCTTAGTATATATAAGCCAAAGTCCTTGGAGGTAAAATGTCATGACATCTACAACTTATTCTCAAATCATCAGCCAAGAATATAAATAAATGATAAAATAAAATAATGGTTGGAGGGATTGTTTTATGAACTATATAGATGTCTAACCAATATACTGTATACTTGAAACTAATTAACATAGATAAATAATTTTTAAAGAAATAAATGAATAAAATAATAATAAGTACACATAGAGAGTTAGAAAGCCAATATGTTATAATGTTATTAATTGGGGGATCTGGGTAAAGGTTATATGGAGTTCTCTGTACTACTCTTGAAATTTTTCTGTAAGTTTGAAATATTTTCAAAGTGAAAAGGGTTTCTAAAAAGTTTCTCACAAGATTGCTTCTTTCTGGGGTGGAGACTGTGTGTCTTGCCCAATTCCTGGAGGACTCCACTGGTGGGTTCTCTTACACAGGTAAGGCAGGATCCAATCATTGTTCTGATTGAGACTTGCATGCAGTTAAGAAAGTACAGTGAGAATACTCAGAGTGAGAGAGTGTGTTCTGTTATAAATGATGTAAGTCGATGTGTCCTTTGGAAAACTACACCTGCAGGTTATGTTAGAGAAATGGGTTGGGGAGTTTCCTTAATCTGTATGGAGGCCACTTTGCATTTACAGAGTATCGTTGATTCTTAGAAGATAGCAATGTGGATGTCTGTATTCTTGTCAAAATTCACAGGAGATTAAAAGACAAGGGAGACACGAAATCCTGATTTTTTTTCAATTTACACTGGGGGAAAGATTAAAAGAAGAAAGAGAAGTCCCAGGGGAAGGAGGGGAACTGGATATACTAGATTATATCAACAAAAGAGTTAACTATTAGTGTTCAGTGCACAGTTTTACCTAAGCCTGAAATACACAGACTGGGGAAATGATTGTCAAACTACTAGAGTTGCCGTGTTGGGCCCATAGGACCATCCACACACCTGAAGGGAGTAGATAGTTCCACATCACTCATCTGGAAGGAGGTTAATACTGGGGTCTGTGTTAGAGGGGAAACTTGTTCTCTTTATTTGGATCTGAAGCCAGAATGACCTAACCTCTAAGGTGTGGTCATGGTTGGGGAATCTTGGGGCTGGAGAATGATCTTCCCATGTCAGAGGGAGACCAGCCAGAGTTACAGAGACGGCCAGCTAGGAAAGGGGCACTGAGATGGCCCTCATCTGCGGGCCCCGAGAACAATGTCAACAGCAGTCACTGTGAGTGACCTTTATCCCTGATCCTTCGGGAGAGTCTTGCTCAAAGTCATGTCTTCCTATCACAGTTTCGCTCTGCCACAGAGAATTGAGAAGGCCCATCCCACATTTCAGGAAGGGTTAGAAAAGAGCAGTGCTCCAGACTTGGTGGATTAGAGAAGACACTGGGCCCAGCATGTGAGGACAGAGATGGCATCTGAGACCATGGAGGCAACAGCAGGGTGGTAAGAGGAGGTCAGGGAGGAAGCTGAGGATGGACTACACAAGCCCCATGAGGAAACACCTGGGACACGGTCAGACAGAGCTGCAAAGAGTAAAACTTTAAGGAGGCCAATTTCCAGACATTACCCAAGTTTGGATTCAAGATATAATAATCGAAAGAAAGTATCAATTTATTCTGGTGGGTCGTAGGACATATAGATTACCCTCATGCATTAATTTTTAATAGAAACTAGCATTATTTGAATAAAAGTGGGTTTTTAATGTGTTCCTAAAAGGCCCTGAAGTATCAAGAAGAGAGCAAAGACCCAAAGCACCGGAAACAACTTTAAAACTTCAGACCTCAGAGAGTCCTCTGTTGACCAAACTTACAAAGATATTTCAATGAGTAGAAAGTACGTTACTGCCATCTATCGGCCAAAGTGAGTCACTGTTTAGTAAGATAATTCAAAAGACATCCAATGAATGCAGCTTTTATTGCACTGATATTGTGGGCCAGGCCGTTTTAGGCACAGAGAGTACAACAGTGAACAAAATCAGATTCTGTCTTCAGGGAGCTAACATTTTATTGGCAGGTTAGAGTGACAGAGGGTAAACAAATAAACAAATCAGGGAGTGAAAAGTGCTGGACAGAAAAATAAAGCAAGGTAAGGTGTCTAGAAGTTGGTGAGGAGGGCTGTGTTACAGGAGGCGAGGTAGTAAGACTTGTGGCTCTCTGGGGAAAATTAGTCGAAGAAGATGGAAACGCCAGTGCAAAGGTCCTGAGGTGAGAGTATTCTTGGTGTGTTCAAGGAACAGAAATGGGACCTGAGGGTCTCAAGCAGAGGAAGGGGGAGAGAGAAACATCAGGGGCCAGATCACTTGGAGTCTTGTTAGCCATCGGGAGGACTCTGGCTTTTCCTTGGATTGAAACAGGAAGTATTGGAAGGTTTTGAGCAGAGAAGTGATCTGACCTGGTTTACATTTTAAAAGGTAATTCTGGCTGTTGCACTGAGAGAAGAAGCTAGAGGGCACATGAGAGTCGGGGGGCAACTGTTAAGAGGCAATTGCAGTGATCTGGGTAGATGATGTTGGGCTGCATCAGGGTGGCATCGGTGGGCGTGGTAAGAATTGGTTCTGGGTTCATTTAAAAGATAGCATCGTCGGGACTTAATGACAGATCGGAAGTAGAGCTGGAGAGAAAGAGAGGAGTCAAAGGCGTCCCCAATGTTTTGGGACCAAGTAGTCATTCACCGAAATGAAGAGCCTGAGGGCAGAGAAGGATGGAGGGAAGGAGGGAGGTCGTGAAACGGGGAGCTCCAGCCTGGGGTGTTCAATTGGAGGCGGCTGGGCTATGCCCAAGTGGAGAGATTGACCAACTGCTGGATAAAGGCTTTGGCATTCAGAGGCATGAGAGGGGCTAGAGATGCAACCCAAACTATGCTTTAGAGAGAACAAAGAAAGGCAGGGTTTACAAAGGCAAAAACCACTAAGTGTGCTTCTTTCATGCAAATGAAGGATTGCTGGTTGGGTTAACAGGGATTGGTTAGTTTCAATATGCAGACAAAAGAGACAAAAACTACAACAAAGAAAGTAAAGTCCATATGTGTCCGTGTAGCAGTGGTTGTTCTGGGATGTTTATGGCTCCTGGATGGGTATGGCTCCACCTTGAGCTGAGTTTAACAGCTAGGTTTAGCAGCTCTGAGAATTGAGGCTAAGGTGTACCTAGGTCCCACTTCCTTAATAGCCTCCTGACTATTTTAAGTGACTCTCTTAGCAATGATTATTCCATTTTTTTTCCATTGTCAGATAGTTTTTACTAAAATGTGTATAACCTCTGGATTCTGCTTTTGGGTCTCTATCTCAAGAGACATCAGCATAATCCTAGAAGGCTTATGTGAGGACGTGCACTGAAAGATTCCTTTGTATGCATCCAGTATTACCTAACAACAAGCACCAAAAAAAAAAAAACCGAAGCAGATTGTAGAATAAAACATATGTTGGGTTACAAAACAAAGCTATATATTTTATATAGATGTGTCTCTGCCTATGTTTCTGGAAGGACAGAGAACATGCTAGGAACAGTGGGAACCTCTGTGGAACCACATCTGTACTGCTTGGAGTTTTCGTCATGAAACTGAATTCATATATTACTTGGAAATTAAAATTAAATAAAAGTAATATTTTAAATTACGTCTTCATTAAATGTATTATTCTGGATACAAAAAAATAAGACTCAGTTACCTGCCTTCAAGAAACCTATCATCTTAAGAAGAAAGAGAAGTTAACTGTTGATTCTCAAACCTCTGCTACTTCCCAGGTCCCGTGCTAGGCATGTTCATATTTATCCATTTAACCATCACAGTAATTTGGAGCTTGGCTATCATATCCTGACTTTACAGACAAGATACAGATGTGGGTGTTGCCCAAGGTCACAGTTGCCTAGTGGCAGAGCCAGCCTCAGGACCCAGATCCCAAATGTCTATGCTCTCCATTGCACTATCCAGCCTCCAGGTACAGAGGGCTGAACTGCAAGGCATCATAGATCTGCTTAATGAACCATGGAATGGAGGATCAAAGCAGGAAAGGCTTCATCAAAGACTTGCCATTTAGGTTGGCCTTTTAAAAATGAGTACGATTTTGGCAGGCAAAACGGGAAGATAAAGGATGGGTTAAATTGCATTAAGCACCTACTAAGTGCTTCAACAGCTGTGCATTCTTTTGCATTATTTGATTTTATACACTATGAAGTAGGCATTGTTACCCTCATCTTACAGATACAGACACCGAGGCCCAGCAAGTTAAGTGACTTGTCCAAGATTACAAAGCTGTTAAAGGCAGAGTGGGCCTTCTAACTCCAAATCACATATCCTTTCCTCTAAACCCCGATAATCTAGAATTAAATGAAATATCCTGGAAGAGGAAGAATCCTTGGCCTGGGTACCCAGAGACCCGGCTCCCTACCCCAGCTTAGCCATCAACCGGCTGTGAGACCTGAGCAAGTCCTCTTGCTTCACTGGGCCTCCACTATCCCTTCTGGACAAGTCCAAAATTAAAGGATTAGTCAAGGATTTCCATACTCCATGGCTGATAGCTTACTTAGGGGCATTAAAGCTAACATGAGCATACCCATAGGTAAGACACATCCCCCCAAAAAGGGGACAGGGGACTGGACCTCCAAGGGTTTTGCTTGGTTGGGGAGGCGGGCAGAGACAGGCACTAGGGGAGCATGTTTCTCTGCTACTGTTCTCTGTCAGCCTCTCTCTGCCTAGCCTTATCCTTCAAGACCTGGGGCCTCCCATGTTACCAGAATTCCAGCAGCCTTCTTGTGATATAATAAAAAGTAAATCTTTGTTTTTTTGCCCCCAGTTCCTGGCACACAGTTCCTAAAACCCTTGGGATCTCTGGAGTAACTAGACAGTCTTTTGTATACTAGTGAGAAATCCGCGGGCTGGAGGCCTCTAGATAACTTCAGAATGGAGGCTGGCCACCAAAAAAGACCAAGGCACCCTCTTCAGGAAGAACAAATCAGCCATGCCTACGTAATGAAACCTCCATACAATCCTCTAAACCTTGTCCTATGCACCTCTTCCATTTGGCTGTTCCTGAGTCCATTCTAATAAACCAGTAAGTGAAGTGTTTTCCTGAATCCTGTGAGTCATTCTAGCAAATTATCAAATCTGAGAGGGAGTCGTAGGACCTCTGAATTTGTTGCCAATTTGGACAGAAAAGTGGGTGACCTGGGATCTGAGGTGGGGAGGCTTGCTGGACTGAGCCCTTAAACCTACGTGACCTGTGCTACCTCCAAAGAGTTAGTGTCACAGTTGAATTGAGTTGTAAGTCACCCCGTTGGTGTCCAGAGAGTTCGTGTCAGCATTAGTTGGTGTCAGGAGGAAATAAAAAACCCCACACCCCTCCTCTGGGCCATATTTCCTACTACGCAGTATCTCAGGGCCTGTCATGAAGGGCTCAAGTCCCTCTGATCATCATACCTATTGGGGCTGCACTTTCCCCTCCTGGTAAGTCTGGCTGTTGAATGTTCTCTAGTGTGTTTATTGGCCATTTAACAACAACAAAAAATAAATAAATAATTTTTTAATTTATTTATTTAAATTAGTTTCAAGTATACAGTTCAGTGGTTAGACATCTATATAGTTCATAAAACGATTCCCCCAATTGCTCTCTCCCTCCCCTGGCCCCCCACCTAGCCATCATATTAATGCTAACTGCATTCCCTCTGCCATGATCCCCATCCTCGTGACCAAATATCAACTACCAATTTGTACTTCTTTAACCCTTCACCCATTCTTCCAGCCCCCTAACCCCCCTCCCCTCTGTCCATCACCAAATTGTCCACGATATTGTGAGTCTGTTTTTGATTAGTTTGTTCTTTTTGTTCCTTAGATTCCGCATAATGAAATCATATGGTATTTATCTTTCTCTGTCTGACTTATTCCACTCAGCATAATAACATCTAGGCCCATCCATGTTGTTGCAAATGGTAGGATTTCATTTCTTTTAATAGCTGAGTAATATTCCATTGTATATACGAACCATAATTTCTTTATCCACTCGTCTGTTGATGGGCATTTAGGTTGCTTCCATATCTTGGCTATTGTAAATTGTGCTGCCATGAATATTGGGGTGCATAGGTCTTTAAGAATTATTGTTTTGGTTTTCTTTGGAATTCTATACTTCTCATGTCTCTTCACTGCGCCAGACTAGAGTTAAGCTCAACAGGGTCTTCTTTCCCCACTGATTCCACCAAGCCCGTTCCCTTGGCTATGGTTTCACTGGATAGTGGATAAGAACAGTGGGAATCTCATTCATCCATTCATGAGCATCAGTAATTAGATGACAAGGCATTTGGCTATCTTAAGAGAGTCATACTTACTCCCACTGTTTACCCGAGCTTCATTGAATTTCTTCACTTTGACATTCAGAGCACTGAGCAGAAATCACATTGTGTCAACACTCACAGTGGGCCTTCGTGATGAAATAACAATTTTAAAGGTTACTAAGAGCTGTTGCTTCTTTTGAGCCTCTTGGCAAAGGTATGCAATTCCTGTATGCAGTTCCTTACAAGGGAGTGCAACAGTGTCTCCCTCCCCCAGGGAGCCCATAGCGAAGATGCTTATTGCTTATCTCAGTGGCAAAAGCTGCCACTTGGGTCCACAAAGATGAACAATGAGGTCCTGTTCCATGATAGCTGTGGAAGTCCATGGTTGTTGTGAGGCTGTTGAAGTCCTCAGCAGCGAAGATAGCTAGGTCATTCTAAAGAGTAGGCTACTGGGTACCACAATGGCACCTGCCACATGGCTGATACCGGCAGACCCCGCTCTTGTTCTTTGTTCTTAGCTATCTCCACATGTCTCCACCAAGCCAATCTCCCCAGCGATCATTTCTATGCAATTATTATTCATGTATTGCTGTAAGTTCTTAAATAGACTCCTGAGCCCTCCCCGGGCTATTTCCATTCATGAATAGCTATCTAATGTTGTTGGATTTTGTGGGGAGGGGAGGGACAAAGACTGGTATCTCCTACTCCACCATTGTACTGAATTGTAAGAGAATTCTTCAAGTAGGAATCAAAAAAAAAAATAATATCCTAACAACTGTTTTATAGCAAGTGCAAAAATCACATGGCATGCATTTTGATATATGAAGAGCACAGATAGGCAAAAATTTTGTATAAAGGACAAGATAGTAAGTGTTTTAGGCTTTGTGGACCATACATTCTCTGTTGCAAATACTCAACTCTCTATGATAATTTGAAAGCAGCCATTTATAACACAGAAATAAACAGGTATAGCTGTATTACAATAAAACTATTTATGGACACTAAATCTTGAATTTTATATACTTTTCACATATCATAAAATATTCTTCTTTTTTTTCAACCATTTAAAAAATGTAACAACTATTCTTAGGTCACAGGTTGTATAACAGGTTGCCAGAGTTTGCCAACCTTTGTCAAAAGCATAATATTAAAATGTAACTTGTTAGAGTTATTAATGGTAAGGGGAGAATTTTAAAAGTTTTACTAAATCAAGAGGATTTAAATATGGGGCATGAAAACAGAGCCATTAAAACCAGGATATTTTGCAGAACATGGCACTAGGAAGATCTTAGCCCTACCCTGGCACCCCGAGCAGACACAGGACCCTGACGGGGGTGGGCCATAGCCATGACTTAGAGCAGCCATCCTGATGCACTTAGGTTTTCAAAGTGCCAGAAACGTTTTAACAAGAGACAATAAACGTGCATCTACAGATCATGATTTCAGAGGTGGAGGTGGCCCTCTGATACCCTAGGCTCACCAAGCTGAAGGTAAAAATTGACCCTACATACTCTGGAGGTCCAGCAGGTTTCCCAAGATAAACTGGGCGTTAGTACTCCAGATTAGTCACTTGCATCATCTCAAAAATTTACCTAAGTTGAGAAGTGAGAGGCACTCAAAATGATTTGAAAGGAAGAAGGAAGAGTTGTAAAAGCTATTCCACTTAGAATTTAATTAAGATATGAGCTTGAGGTACCTCCCTGGGGGACAATCCCTGACATGTGCTCAGCGTCTCATAGTTCACAAAGCACTATCCTGTCTGTCTACATGGTTTCCCCAGAAGCAGACCCTGAGACAGGACTGGACTGCAGGTGGCTTATTCAGAAAGTGGTTCCCTAGAAGCACTGACAGAAGAGAGAAGTGAGACAGGAAAGGTAAAACCAATGTAACCTACATTTTGGAGCAGATTACTCCCATGAGAAACTGAGGTTTGATGCACTGGGGATCTCTAGAAGACAGTGTAGAACACACTTCAGAGTTGTCTCTCCTAAGGGACAAGGAACTGCCATCTGTCATTTGTTGAGCACTCCCCCTGGAGCAGTAACTCCCCCAGCATTTCTGGAGTGTTCCATTCATGCTGAGAGACTGTCCTCAGACAGACAACCACAGGTGCTTGCAGAAGGGCATGCTTGGCATGTGCTTCAAGGTGGGAGCAAAGGGGGTGCTGTCAGGAACCAACTGTATCTGCTACACCATCCATTATTTCATTCACTTCTCCATGACCTTCTACAAGGAGATATCACAATCTCCAATTTATGGATGAGAAAACTGAGGCTCAGTGGGGTTAATAACTCAAGTCATAGAATTAATGAGAGCAGAGAGTTGTGCCTGTTTTTTTCACTCTTTATCCCCAGTCTTTAGAGCAGTGTCTTGCACATAGTAAACTGTTGATTAATATTTACATAGTGAAGGAAAGTTACACATGGAGTATGATTTGGTCAAGACTTGACTTGGGATCTTCTCCCTTAAGCCCATGTTTCCTCTACTGACCTGGAAAGAGTATACCAGTAACCATAACCAGCACAGTATGTAGCTCAGAGTGGGTGCAGCCCTCTGTCTGCATCATTTTTTCCACATCCTCCCTGCTCAGTCCCTCAAGACTAAGCTGAGGGGCTTCTGCTCTCTGGCTGCTGAGGGCACCTGGCAAGGAAGGATCCTGTTTAGTCCAAGGGACCTCAGGAAGTACCGTTAGATGGGGCCATCATCTCCATTCTCCTAAAGATGGGTGTTCTTCAAAAGCACCCCACCTCTCCGAGCTACAACTTCATTCACCTGTGTTTCCAGGAGTTCTTTGCAGCAATGGCCTATGCATTGGAGGAGGAGGAGGAGGAAGGCATTAGAGGTGTGAAAAAGTTGGTGAAAGTATATGGCATAAATAAATGATCTGTTTGGGACACCAACCATGGGTTTCTTATTCAGCCTTTTGAATGAGCAAGGGATGAGAGAGAGGGAGAGCATCTTCCAAGACAAGCTGTCTTAGGAGAGGAAGAGGGAACTGTTGCAATGCACCAACAGGGAGGTCCACCTCAAACATTTCTCCCCAAGCCATGCTTTTGGCACCTGCTTCATTGTTTGTATGAGATTCAGGAGGAGTTTTTGACACAAGTAATGGCCCATTTCCAAGGAAGGAGGCTGTATGTGCAAAATGACATGGAGCTCCTGATGCTTACTTTCTACTTTAAATCCTGCTGCTGTATGAAGAGGCTTCAACTGAATGAGGGTGGACAGCACAGACAAGCACAGAAGCCTCACACTGTAGTTCTGTGAGTACTTCCCCCTCCCCTCTCTCCATCTCTTCTGTTGGTTCCGCCATCCTGAGCACTGGAGGCACTCTCACTAAACTCTCACTAGCCCCAGGTGCTAAACAACTGAGGTCACCAGTGACTTTTCAAAGGCCAAATCTGGCCACCATCTCTATCTACCAGCATCAGACTGTGCAATGTGCCCTGCCTGCTTCTGGGCAGATTGCTGTAGCCCTCTCTTGTTCTGTTGTTTCTCTCCCTGCCTCTGCCATGACCTCACCTTTTCTCCAGGACCAATGCCACTACTATGCTCCCTGAGCTCCCTGCCACACAACTCACCTGCCTCTGTTTCTCTCTCTTCACATTTCCCTCCAAGCAACTACTCACTCAGCTGCTTCACACACGCCCTTGATGGCTGTTGACTATGACATTGGCCCCAAGCTCTCCCCCATCACTTCAGAATGTGTGTATCTGAAAAGGAATCTCTTCCCTGCAAAACTGACTGCCTTGTTTGTGTCACTGATGCACAATTGCCCCAGGCACTCCGCCTGAAACCCACAGTCTGAGTATGACGGAGTAGCTTTCTCTAACCATCCTCCAACCCCTGCAACATCACTGACTTCCCCATTGGGTTCCCCCATTTCGGTGGCAGTACTGATCTTTTAGTACTTTGATGTGTTTATCTCCCTTTTAGATAATTCATTCCATAAATATTTATTAAGTACTGATTTTATGCCAGGCCCCACAGATCAAAGATTAATAAAGTACATCCCTGCTCTCAAGGAACTCAAAATCGAGAGGAAAAGACAGATATCTGTCCAATAACTAGAATAGAGTGCAAAGCCTATGGGAACACTGGTGTGGACAAGGCGGGGTGGTGGCCCAAGGAAGAGAGGGATCACATGAATGGACTGGAAAAAGAGTCTCAGAGGAAGAAATGTTTTACCTGGGTGTTTTATTTTCAAATATTTAAAAGATTTTTCTCTCAATAAAACTCATGTTCCTTGTAGAAATCTGAGGATACATAAATGAGCAAAGAGATGAAAATGAATATCAACCAGAATTCCATCACTCAGAAGTGAGCATCATTAAGAATTGAGGTTAATACTCTGGTCTTTTTTCTATGCACATTTCTAAAGCAAAACTGAGCCATACTGTATATTTTAATTTTATAGTCAGCTTTATTTTCTTTATTTTTATGCCACAGCCATATTCTTGTGTAATGAAGTAGCCTGATACATCATTTTGAATGACCATATGCTATTCCACAGGGAAGATGCCATTACTGATTTGACCATTTCTCTATTTGGGGGTACGTGGGTTCTTTCTAGTTGTTCATGATTAGAAACATGAACTGGGTCTTAAAAGGACCTAAGTATAGGTGTTGCAAGTGCCAATGGCCTTCAGAAGTGTCCTGAGCAGGTACAGAGGCAGAGAGGTCAGGTGGGGAGCAAGAGGAGTCAGGGGTACCAGGGCAAGGCAAGACAGTTTGCAATAAACATTGTCAATGAAGCCTGGAAAGTGTCCCATGGGAAAGTCAGAAGCTGTAGCTGCTATGGGGAGGGAGATTTTAAAGGCACTGAGTCAGCCAGGCAAGGCAGAGAGAATAGCTAGGAGGCTATAAACAACCAAAAGTCCAGGAAGAAATGATGAAGATTATCCAAAGGCTGTGAGAAGGAAGAGGAGGACCAACCTGAGAATGGCATCTCCAGGTATCTGGTTTATATTTAAACAATGTGCCTTTTGATAATAATTTTTTAAGTTTTTCTTCCAGTCCCTCTGACATAAGATTAAAGATGGCAAATGTCGACCAAAACAAAAAGTTAAAAAAATGTATTATGCAATTTCCCCAAACTAAATAAATGTTTTAAAAAATTAAATAATCAAACTTTTAAGTGATAGGTTTTTGGAAACATTGTAGCATGTACACGTCTAGAGCTATTAAAGCTAAAACTACACTAAGATTTTTGGGATACTCTGTAATACCTTTACATCCTCAGAAAACTCTGTGGTGGGAAGTTTTGTCCCTTTCTGGCAGCAGAGGAGACTGAGTGAGGCACAGAGAAGTGGAATTCATATGTAGACAGCTGGCTTGAGCCTCTGCTCCTCGCCTCTGCACGGCTCTGCAAACTTGGGGGGAAAGATGAATTAACTTGGAGACATAATGTGATGTATTGGACCAAGGTGCTACTCAGCTGTCGAGGTGGCAATATCTGGCAAGAAAATACAGATGCCAGTCTGGAACTTGTAAGAGAATTTGAATCATCAAACTCTGGCAGTAGATAAGATCACGAAAGTAGTGTGTGCAAATGGAGACTTTAAATTGGTAGAAATTACATGAGGCAGTCCTCCCTAACACTCCTCAACAAAGCCCATCATCCTCTGTCCACAAGCTACAAATGTTTCCTCCTGGGACATTCCCCTTTGCCATCTCTCTCCTGGGGCCTCTCTCTGTGGTCCAGGAAGAAGACAGGGTCCCATGCAAGCCAACCTGGACTGCAGTATATATAGTCATATACAACATTCCCATCACAAAATTGTCTTTAAGCTACCTATCCTAGGCTCTGTTTCTTCCTTCCATCTCCTCTTTTCCTTTCTGGTCACTGGGACTCCAGAATATCTGTGCCAAAGGAAGAAAGGTATGCCTGCATTGAAGGGAAGGAAGGCTGTCCAGAACCCCAAGCTCCTCCTCTGTGCCAGGCCTTCTGCTGGGCATTGCATATTAAAAAGATAGAAAATATCTGCCCCTGATTTCAAGGAACTCCTAGACTGAGGCAGAAATGGACTCACAAAATGAACACTTCAGTATAGTATGGCAAGGACTATACAATGAGGAGCTCTTCAGAGGAAGGGTGTCAGGAGCAGAGGGGGAGTCGGGGATGCTGGTCAGTCCTGGGAATAGTACTGCCCATTGCAACCTAGCACTCAGAGGGGCAGAGCCTCACTGTGTTGCACAGGGCTGTGCACCTAAGACCCTGCACACACAGGTCACATCTCTCCCGTCCCTCTCTCCCTCCCTCAGGTCCAGCTGGGTCCCATTCACAGATGCCTGCTGGCAGGTTTTCTTCACCATTCTCAAAGGCACTGGAAGCCTGCAGGAGCTGGACCTGAGTGGAAACTTCGTGAGCTGCTCTATAATACAGAGTCTTAGCAAGGACTTGAAATGCCCTCATTGCCACCTGGAGACCCTAAGGTGAGTCTGGCCTGGGTTCTGTTCTGAAACAGGGATGGACAGGCAATTCAAGCTAAAATCTGAGTCTAGGATGGGGATTGGTCTTTGTATTCGACAAATATTCATTGATCTCCTCTCTGGCCATGCACCGTTACAGTTGCCAGGGCTACTATCATAAATGGACAGGATTCTTCTATCATAGAGCTTGCAAGAAATTGATATTAATCAAGGTGTAATTAGAGGTCTAGATGAGGGCCTCCAAGGGAAAACTCCCTTAAGAGAATTAAATTTGAAGGAGAGCTGAAGAAAACAGAAGATGTACCTAAGTGAAGCAAAAGAGAAGAAAATCCCAGGCAGAGGGAACAGCATGTATGAAGACCTTGTGGCAAAAGGGAGGATGGGTAGCTGTGGAAATGAAAACAGGCCAGAGAGGCTGGAGGATGGAGAACAAAGGAGTGACATGAGGCTACAGAAATCAGCAGAGGCCACACCATGCAAGGTCTCATGGGCCCTGGGGGAATTTGAGTTTTTGCTCCTAATGTAATGTGATTTTAAGCAGAGCTTAATAAGATTGATACATTTTCAAAGTAGGAACAGCCTGCAATGTGCAAAATGGATTGGAGGAGAGCAAAAGTAGAGGTTGGGAAACCATTCATAGGAAAGTTTCAATAGTCCTTGTAAAGATGGTGAGATCTTAGAATAGGAAAATTATAATAGTTTCTGCAAGAGCTGATGATATTTTGGACTACAATGTTGGCCATGGAGATGGAAAGAAGTGAATGAATTCAAAAGATCTACAAAAAAGTAAAAATCAGACTCGATAATGGATTGGATTTACAGAGAAAGTGAGATAAAGATATATAGGACAACCTTAGTTCCTGTGGGAACCTTAAATGTATGTATATTACTAGGTAAAAGAAGAGAATATGAAAAGGCTATCTACTGTATGATTCCAATGATGTGATATTCTAAAAGAAAAAAAACTATGGTGACAGTAAAAAGATTAATGGTTGCAAGGACTTAGCAGTGAGAAAAGGATGAATAAACAGAGCACGAAGAATTTTTAGGGCAGTGACTTCTGTATGGCACTATAATGGTGGATACATGTCATTATATATCTGTCAAAAACAATCGAATGTATACCAAAAAAATGTAAATTGTGTAATGTAAACTGGACTTTGGTGATTATGTGTCAATGTAGGTTTACTAATTATAACAAATGTACCACTCTGGAAACAGATGTTGATAATGGAGGAGTCTGTGCATGTGGGGGCAGAGGTACATAAGAACTCTCCATGCTTTTGCACAATTTTGCTATGAACCTAAAACTGTTCTTAAAAAGTCTATTTAAAAAAAGGAGAAAATTTGGAAGAGGGGAAGAAGGAGAAGGAGGAGAGGAGGGGGAGGGGGAGAAAGAGGAAAAGGAAGAGCTGCCATCATGAACAACACAGTAACT
This sequence comes from Pteropus alecto, assembly GCF_000325575.1. Lineage (NCBI taxonomy): Eukaryota > Metazoa > Chordata > Mammalia > Chiroptera > Pteropodidae > Pteropus > Pteropus alecto. Next base: position 2,171,295 of record NW_006442497.1, read on the forward strand.
ATCTGGACCAGGAGGTTCATGACCAATAGACTACTTCAGCGGAAACAAATGGTCATCAACATCCTTGATTCTGGAAAGGGAACAGTACCTAAGACAGAAAATCATGAAAAACTAGCCAAAATGTACAAAACCACACCAGGTGTCATCTTTGTATTTGGATTCTGAATCCATTTTAGTGGTGGCAAGACAACTGGCTTTGGCATAATTTGTGATTCCTCGGATTATGCAACGAAAAATGAACCCAAACATAAATTTGCAAGACATGGCCTGTATGAGAAGAAAAAGACCTCAAGAACACAGCAAAAGGAACACAAGAACAGAATGAAGAAAGTTAGGGGGACGGCAAAGGCCAATGTTGGTGCTGGCAAAAAGTGAGGTGGAGATTGAACAGGAATAAAGATTCATCAGTAACTTTGTGGTGACTGAGCAGATTTTTCATGAGAGGATTAATAAACTAACTTTTATGTGAAAAAAAGTGGAAGAGGAATATAAAGGAGCTCAAATCAATAACTTAAACTTTCATCTTAAGAAACTTAAAAAAAAAGGGAGCAAACATTACTGAAAACAGAAGGAAGTAAATAATAAAGACTAGAATGGAAATAAATAAAACAGAATTTTTAAAAAGTACAGAAAATAATGAAACCAAAAGTTAGTTCTTTGAAAAAATCAACAAAACTGACAAATATTTAGCTAGATTGCCTAGATAAAAAGAGAGAAGATTCAAATTACCAAAATCAAAAATGAAACAAATGACATAACAATTGACCTCATAGAAAAACTTAAAAAGAACTTTAAGGGAATATTATGAAATATTGTAATCCAACGGATTAGATAACCTAAATGAAATAAACCATTTTCTAGAAAAACACAAACTACTAAAACTGACCCAAGAAGAAATAGAAAATCTGAATAAACCAGAATTAAAGAGATTGAATTAGTAAACAAAACCTTCCTACAAAGAAAATTCCAGGCCAAGATGGCTTCAATGATTAATTCCACTAACATTTAAAGAAAAATTAGGAGAGGAAAAAAATGGCATAGATGATAGAGGCTCTGTTCATCCCTCTGACGACCAAATCAAAGTTGTGACGGAAACAAGGAACAAACAGCAAGGAAAAATTGCCTACGACCTATATGAACAAGCCATACAACTAGGGAGAAATCTAAGAAATCACCGTGCAATGACAGAAGGCAGGATGGGACGAGGACGTGAGGCTGCCTGGCCTCGGGCAGCTGAGTGAAACAGAGGCTGCGCAGTGGCAGACGTCTCTTAAAGGGACTGTGCCAGCAAGCGGACTTTCACGTTGACGGAACTGCTCGCTCTGAGCACCAGTGCCAATTTGACTGCACTCGAGGAGCACCAGGGACTTACAGGGGGACCCTGAGCTGTCAGAGTGAGGACCTAGGCGAGACTCACTCTGTACAGAAGTGCTTGCAGTATCCTTTGTTCCTCTGTTGAGCACTCCCCCTTCCCAGTGTGCGGACACAGCGCTACCATAGCTGACATCATTGAACTGGATAACAGAAGTCACTCCACCCAGAGGATTCCCTGAAACTCCACCTTCCCCAACTAGCAGCCCCACCCAAGCCACATCCAAGTGTATCCTCAGTGAGTCAGGTGCTCCTTGCTGAGCAGCACCTAGACTCACACTGGAGGCAGCTGGCCTCAGTTTCTGGTGTGGCCTTTTGAGGCAACCATAAGCACAGTATCTGTGGATTGCTTGTTGAATCTTAATATGTGGCCCCAAAGGGGCACAGGCTTGGGCTAAATTTTGCCTGCAGCTAAACCCCTCTCAGGACTGTGCCAAAGGACACCTATTACACAAAGCCACACTAATAAGACAGGGAGACTTAGAAGTTTTGCTTAGTACATAGAAACTGATGTGGAGATGCAGCCAAAATGGGAAGACAAAGAAGCAGAAACCATATGAGAGAACAGAATGGAGATCCAGGAATAATGGAGTCAAGTAATCTAACAGATGCAGAGTTTAAAACACTGGTTATAAAGATGCTCAATGAACTTTTGAGAAGTGTAGACAAATTCAGTGAGAACTTCAACAAAGAGATAAAAATCATAAAAATGGAAATAGAAATTATTAAAAGGAACTAGTCTGAAATAAATAACACATTATCTGAGATAAAGAGTATATTAGATGGAATAAACAGAGTGGATAAAGAAGAGGATTGAACCACCAATACAGAGGATGGAGAAGACAAAGACACTCCATCAGAATGGCAAGAAAAAAGAAGCCAAGAATATAATAATAATTTAAGGAGCCTATGGGACACTATTAAATATAAAAATATTTGTGTCATAGGGGTAACTGAAGGAAAAATATTTGTGTCATAGGGGTACCTGAAGAAGTTGAAATGCTATTTGAAGAAATAATGATGGAAAACTTCCCTCACCCGGTAAAGGAAATAGACATACAACCCCAGGAAGCTCAGAGTCCCAAAAAAGACGAACCCAAAGAGGCCCAGACCAAGACACATCATAATTAAACTGCCAAAGGTAAAATACAAAGAGAGAATCTTAAAAGCAGCAAGAGAAAAGCAGATAGTTATCTACAAGGGAGCATCCATAAGACTGGCAGCTCATTTCTCAAAAGAAACTATGCAGGACAGAAGGGCTCAGCACAAAATATTCGACGTGATGAAAACCAAGGATCTGTAACCAAGAATACTTTATCCAGCAAAGCTATCATTTAGAGTCGAAGAACAAATAAAGAGCTTCTCAGACAAAAAAATAACTAAAGGAATTTATTGACACCAAGCTCGTATTACAGGACATGTTGGAAAGACTTCTTTAAGAAGAAAAAACATGTATCAAAAACATGAATAAAGAATGGTAATAACTACATTCCTAGCAACAAATACCTCAAATGGAAAAGAATTAAGTGCTCCAACCAAAAGACAGGGAGGCTGAATGGATAATAAAACAAGACCCGTACGTATGCTGCCTACTCACTTCAGATTAAAAGACACACAGAGGTCTACGGCCATGCCACCCTGAACAAGCCCAATCCCATATGATCTCGGAAGCTAAGCAGGGTCAGGCCTGGTTAGTATTTGGATGAGACCGGGTGCTGTAAGCATAAAAAATAAAAAATAAGAGATTGTAGGCTGACAAGGTCTTTGTAATCTGTGAGGTCAACCAAGGGTTGCCTCGCCTAAAAATAAACAAATAAATAAAGAAATAATATCCTTTAAGAAATGAAGATGAAATAAAGAGTTTTCAGACATATAAATGTTGAAAAAAACTTATTTTCAGGAGACATGCATTACAAGAAATCTTAAAAGTACTCAACGACAACAACAAAAGCAGAAATAAACTCATAGATACAGAGATTATTTTGAGGGCTGCTAGATGGGAAGGTGTTGGGGGGACAAAAAAAGGCAAAGGAATTAAGAGGTACAAATGGATAGTTGCAGAATAGACATGGAGATGTAGAGTGTAGCATGGGGAAGATGGTTAATAATGTTGTAATAAATATGTAAGGGGGAAGAGAAGTACTAGATTTAGTGAGGTGATCGCTTTGCAAGTTATGTGGATCTCTGATCACTATGCTATACAACTAAAACTGGTATATTATTGTATGCCAACTATAATTTTAAAAACTCATGGAATTGTACAATGTAAATACGAGCAACTAATTGTCTTATATTTCAATAAAACTGGGAAAAAAAGAAAGAGAAAAAAAAAGATTTCACCAAGGTGAATTTTGAGCAAAGACCAGAAGTAGATAGGAGAACAAACCATGAGATACCAAGTGAGAAGATTGTCCCTGGCAGAAGAAACAGCAGGTGCAAAGGCCCTGAAGTGGGACTGTGTCTGGAATGTTTTAGGAACAGCAAGCTGGTCAGTGTGGGTGAGCTAAAAGGAATATGAGATAAGAACAGAAATTACAAGGAGCCAGATCACCAATGTCCCATAGACAAGGACAATGACTTTGAATTTATCTCTGATGACATGGGAAAACAGGATGGTTTTGATCAAAAGAGATCTGAAAACTGAATTACTGTTATTTGTTTCTATGTTTATCCCTCAGTACCTGTGCATTTCTAAGGGCCTGGAGTAGTCTTACTGACCTCCATCTGGCCCAGAAGAGGTGCTCAATGGGTGCTTGTGGGTGTTTGTGGAATCAACAGGTGAGTAAACTCAAGGCCATTGGTGCATGTCTCCACAGATTGACTGACCGCAGCCTCACAACTGAAGGCTGCAAGAACTTTGCCTGAGGGCTTTGTGCCAGCAGGACCCTTACTGAGCTGCATCGAGCTCCGAGACAGACAGGACACTAGTATGGGAGGCCATGGTAAAATCAAATAAAGTCAAGACAAGTCCAGGGAGATCAGAAAGTCAATTAAAGAGTGTGTGTGCGCGTGTGTGCATGCATGTTGGTGTGTATTTATATTGCCACAATTTGCTGATAGAATAGCCCAGAGAAGTTTTATGGATTTTTCTAATTACATAACAGCTGGTATAACTAAAATCTGATATCGAATTAATCTGATTCTAAGCTCCATGCCTTCTCCCAAACACCACTGTGTCTTTACACTTCCCTTGAATTTATAGACTTTGACACCCACAAGGCCTGTGGCAGTTTCTCATGATAGGTTGGATGTGAGATGAAGTATAAGAACTAAATGATTATATGGTTGTATGGATTAAGCCAATTTTTGCAATAGCAGATACTCTAATCTGAATCATTCAGATACTTTCAAGGTAGACAAGAGAGAATCAAATAATGAACTTTCAGGTATGGATGAAATATTGCAGTCTCTTAAATCAGCATCAATACCCCTAAGAAGCAAAATTCCCTAAGCAGTCTCTTAGGGATGACATTGTTGAGATATGGTGACTCTGCCTTCTGCAGCAACAAGCAGGCTTCCCAGCGTGGAGAAAGAAAATGGGTTTTACTCAGTCTTGGCTTGGGTGCAATCGCAGACAGAGGACTAAACAGCCCAAGCTTCAGACCTGGGTTTGAATCCCACTCTGGCATTTACCTGCTGGCTGATCTTGATATTTAACTTGTCTGTGTCTCGGGTTCCTCCATTTAAAATGAGGATCATAATGCCTAACTGGTAGGATTGTAGGAAAAGTAAATAAAATGATGTATGTACATATCTCATGCAGGAGTTCTTATAAATAGCAGCGATATTGTTATTTTTCCTCACATTAGGCCAGTCTCTTCCTCCTCTCAGTCTTAATTCTGCCCCTTGGAGCTGACAGAAGAATCTATCTCCCTCCCCAAGGAAAAGCCCTTCAGACACTCAACTGTGATCATGCTCTCCCTTAAGTCTCTCCTCTTATGCAAATTAAACATCTCTAGCTCCTTCCATCATTCCTCTTATATTTTGGTTTTTAAATTCTTTACCATTCCAGTCACCTTACTCAGTAGATGCTCCTGTATGCCAGATGAATCAGGATGGACTCTAAGACTGTCCAGTCAGCATAGAGGATGTGGAATACCCTCCTTCCATCCAAATGAACCCAGTGCTCTCAGTACCACAACCAGAGCTTGTGCCCACCTCCCCCACTGTCAGGTACACTGAAATTGGATCAGCTCAAAATCTTAGGCTTGTCTGCATTAGCTGCTGTGGACTCCCTCTTTATCTCTCAAGTAATTGTTTAAGACCCTTTATTTGTCGTCGTTGTTGTTTTGTATTGCAATTCACTCATTACTCTCAAGAGCTAAGATTATCTTGATCTTGATTCTTAATTCTGACATCAAAACCCAGAAGAAACAGTATGAGTCTAGAAGGCCAAACAAGGACAAGGAGGTAGACTTCTGCCCTGAATAAGGAGAGATCTCAGTTTACACTATCTAGCAAGGGATTTGATTATTTCTCCACCAGGGTTCCATTCAGACCAAGACTGAATTAAACCGTGTCTGCAACACTGAGGAAGAAATTGCTGTTTCTCTCTGTCTCTCTGTCTCTCTGTCTCTCTGTCTCTCTCTCTCTCTGTCTCTCTGTCTCTCTGTCTCTCTGTCTCTCTCTCTCTCTCTCTCTCTCTCTCTCTCTCTCTCTCTCTCTCTCTCGCTATCTCTCTGTTTATAAACCATGGCCTCTAAGCCTCAGTCTCCCCATATGCATGAGGAAGAGATTCACCTATATAGTCTCTAAGGGCCCTTGCAACACTTACTCCAAATTCTATCAGAATTAGTCTTCTACAAATCAAAGAATCTCAGAGGCGACACACGGATAGGATTTTTGAGGCTTATTGTTTGTGTTAATAAGTAGCACTGTCACAGATGCTTCTTCATTATCTGTTTTCCTCCAGGAGACATCAGACCTGCAACCACTCTGGTCTCTCTAAGACTGATAGGTCAGTAACAGCTGGGGTGTACCATCTGGGCCGGGGAGAGAAGAAAGGAAGGCACTCCATCATTGCAAACTTCACAAGGGATCAGTCCTTGGAGAATGGTGTGTGCCCCAGGGCAGAGTCCTTCCCCATCTCCCAGATTTCTCCACTGTCCACTAGACAGCTGTCCACTAGATAACCGTCCACTAGACAACCTCAAATGCCTCCATCATGAATCTCACCCACATCTGCAACTCAGCAGAATGCTAGGCTAGATGCTGACATGAGGGAGGGCAGAAGTGTCTTTCTGGTGGTCTAGTGTTTTCATAGGGGGAAGAAGAGCCAAGGATGCAGATGGAGTGAGTGAAGAGCTGGAGGTGGGGGCCTTTCTTTATTCATTGGCAGCCTCACCTTCACCCCCAGATGCCCCAACTTTGCTGAGTTTCTTGTACCAACATCAGGAACAGCTGGCAGCTTGAGTGACATCAGTGGACCCTGTCCTGAACAAGCCGTATGGCCAGGCACTGAGCGAGGAGCAGTATAAGAGGGTGTGGGCTGAGCCCAACAACTCAGACCAGATTTGAAAGCTGTTTAGCATCAGCAAGTCCTGGGACTGGGCCTGCAAAGATCAACTCTACTGAGACTTGAAGGAGACCCATCCTCACCTACTTATGGAACTCTGGGAGAAGTGGGGCACTGGAGGAGACTAGGGTAGGGGGCTCCTGATACCTCGGCAGCTGAAGTCTGAACACCTGCTTGTGAGTCCTGGCTCTGCCTGATCACTCTTTGGGTCTCAGTGTCTTCATCTCTAAATATATTGCTGTATGAGTTGCCTTCTACCCTAAAGTTATAGAACTTTGATAATGTCTTTGTTAGAAATAATATGTTCATGCTCAGTGATATCTCACGAACACCCAGACTGCCTCCCTTAGCTTTTATAGCCCAGCTGTCTCCCTTAGCTTTTATAGCCCAGGTAGGATGACAGTATCTCAAAGAATATCCATCTGCAGCTGGCAGGACATCTGTAGACCTTATAGAAGCCTAACCCAAGACCTTCATCTGGTGGTCACCATAGCCAAGTCTAGATCTCTTTCTGTGCCATCCACATGCAAGGAGTATGGGAGACATGGGAACGGCCACTGCTGGCTGAAAACAGACACTGGACATAGACACTTTGGGGGTTCTGAATGGCTTGCGAATATGGGCAAAATCAGATTTATTTTTTCATTTGTCTATGTTGAGCTTGGTTTTCCCATTAGTTTAAATTGAGCTTTGTTGTTTCTGAAGTCTGGATGGATTCCTAGAGCCAGGAGAGGGGTAAAGAGGGAGGCCACAAGGGGAATGGAGTCTAGGTCTTAGCTTAGATGGTTCCTCCTATGGAAAGTCATACCATGCTCTTATACCTGGCTTAGGTTCCACTGTTCTGTGCCCCTACAGCACTTTGTGTCCCTCACCCCACCAGAGCACTCAGCACATGGCATTGTCCCTCCTGCTTCATTGCTGGTCTCCCCTCACTGGTTGGTAAGCTCCGTGAGGTCAGGAACCATGTCTGATCTGCTCATCAGTTTATTCCTGGTGCATAGGACAGTAGGTGGCACATGATGGGTATGAATTGAGGACTTATGAATAGGTAAATGGTAAAGGAACATCCCTCAGATATATCTTTTAATTCCCTTCCCAACCACCACACTGTCCATGTAATTGAGGGGTCCACCCTAGTAACAACTCCCCAATTAGTAGGCTACCCCCTTTGCCTCAGTGAATCAGTAATCTTAGAATTGAATCCATCGTTGTTGGAACATTTATACCAATGTTGTTCTCGACTTGTGAGAGAAAAGCTTCACTCAGGATGCCCTGCCCAAGATACAGCAGCCCTAGGTGATTGTGCCTCCCTCCCACGCTGTCACCCTCCTCTTTCAGAGTCCCTTCTTCCTGCCACCCACTTGGGCCTCACATCCTGTTCTTAGCCTTAACCACACAGCCTTGGAGGCCTCATCTGTGGTCTCCCTGAGTCTGAAGGTTAATATGTCAGTTAAATGAGATAACACATGTATGAGTTCAGATCAGTGTTCAGCTCAGTGTACATAGAGTGTATATAATAAGCAGTAGGTGTAATCACTTGGTTTCACTGGTCACTGCAGGGGTGATAAAGGTCAGCATATCTCAACCTCCCACAACTACCCCAAAGGAGAATTCAAGAGTGTCAGTGCACAAACCCTAAAAAAATTGAGAAGAGAAAGCCAAACACCTGTGGCAAAGTCCCACTGGCTTCATAAACATGTACAGAGGTGCCACCTTCTGGATCCACTGACTTTTGCTCAGGCTACACTACTAACATGTTCAATACATTTGACTGACTCTGTCGGGAACTTCTTCTTGATGAGAAAGTTCCTGAACTTTGGATCCCAGTTCTTGGAGCTGTCCTCTAATGGAAGCCTAGCAGGACACCCATACTTGAGAAGGATATTCTTTTCCTAAGATCCAGGGGACTGTGCTGCTTCCCGGTCCCAGGTAGGATAAGCCTGTACAGAAGGCATGATATCATCAGGACTCTCCACCTCCAAGCAAAGAAAGCTTGCACAATGAACTTGCTATTTGAACAGAATCCAGATCAGCTGCCTGTGCTAGCAGTTTTCTGCTGAACATGGCAGGTATATGACTTGATTTTAAATTAGATGTTCTCAGCTATCTTAGGAGAATAAAGATATGCCAGTTTGTCTTAGAGATTGTTTGTTCTCCAAATGGCCAAAGCCCTCATGTAAGACCCTTAGAAGCATGAAAGAATATCCTCAGGACAAAACTATTCGCACCTATTGCCTCATACTTGGTGTCATATTGCATAAGATAGTGCCTATTTACTGGTTCTAATTTACTCTTTTCTCAAGGTAAACTCCAGATGCCCCTGGAGAAAGCTCTGCTCCTCTCCACAGGAAGCTGCAGGTAGAGCCTGATAGCTCAGGGCCTGTCTCAAGTACTGTCCTCCAAGTTTTAGCTCCCAGCTGGGGCCGCAATGATTGTTCAGGCCACACAGTAGAGTCATTGCAGGCACGGTGTTCGGGGGCAACCTCCCACTTCCTGCCATGCCACTTCTAAGGAGTACCTTTGGGGAGACTCAAAGGGCCCTCACTCCTTTGCTGAGGGTATGAGGGTATTTCTAATAGCTCAGGATGTGTTCAAAGAGAGAACATAGGCATTCATGAAGCTGAACCCAGATATATACAAACACTGAAGTTATAGTCTGCAATTGCAGACTATAAAGTATTACATGTATAAATTATTTAACCCTAATGATAACTCTATATTAGTCAGGGTTCTCCAGAGAAACAGAACCAACAGGGTGTGTGTGTGTGTGTGTGTGTGTGTGTGTGTCTGTGTCTGTGTCTGTGTGTGTGTCTGTGTGTGTGTAGTAGTAGAAAGTGGGGGAAGGCTCAGGAGTAGGAGGGAGTCTTGGGGCAGTGCCATGCACGGACTTGCTGGGGAGGAGCTAAGGACAAGTGAGGAGTGAAGATGTTAGACGTGCTCTAGCTACTGCACCAGCTCATTGCACATTAAGAAGCTGTGAGGCTGAACAACAAAGACTCAGTGTCCCTAGGATACCTTGTTATTTTCCACCTGATCCATCTGCACAGAAATGAATACAGTGTAAAACACCTCTGGGCCCAGCCCAGGGGATCTCTGGGAACTCTATTTTTCAGGAATTGAGAGAGCTTAGCCAACTCAGTGGGCTCACCTTGACAGATGCTCTGCCTGTGCCCAGCAGTGAGAGAACTAAATGTGTAGTATGCTTGGGGTCCCCAACAGCCCTGAAAAGGCAGATACCCGAAAGTCACTCCATGCTTGGTGCCAGAATGTTCCTGAAAAACCTTCATGAGTCTTGGGTCCAGAACCAGAATCTACCAAAGGCCTTGAATGGATAAAGATTGCCTCTAGCTCCTGCTTCTAGGACCTGCCCAGAGCACACACGCCTCTCGGAGGTGAGAGAGCCTGCCTTTTCCAAAAGGATCTCTGCTCTTGGCTGAGCTGGTTGATCTCCTTCATCCATTTAGAGGAATCGGCCTATGGAAGAAGGATATGTCATCTGAGTGAACACAAATCAGGGACCTGAGTCTGCCAGGCCAAAAGCCAGATCTGAACAGGGGTCAATTCACCAGGTGGATGACACCCTTTATGAGGAATTCCAGGACACTGATGATTATGGTGATAATAATGATGATGATAGTAATAATAATACAGCAACCCTTTACTGAACATTGACCCTGTGCTAGGAGCTGTGCTCAAAATTTTTGCAGTTTCACTTAATTTTTATGACCCTGTGAGTCAAGCACTAGTTCTTTCCTCAGTGTTCAAATGAGGAAATTGAGGCTTAAGAAGTGAAGAAACTTGTCCAGGACCTGCCGCTAGCACTGCCAACACTGGAGTTCCAACCCAGACCCCTCTAATCCAAGAGTAAGAGCAACATCTCTCAACCTTTCACCCACTATAGCTGCCCACGGCGGGCTGCCCACCTCCAAAGACCATGTCTGCCAGCCTTCCCCAGACCACATTCTGGACCTCGGCCTGCAGCCAAACAGGACTGGTCCCTTTAGAATCTATACACAGAGCAAGGTCACTTTAGCTCACAGTGCTCACACCCAGCTGAGGAAACAAGATTTGGTGGTGGTGGCAGCCTTGCTGTGTGGGAGGGAGAGCCTTCCAGGAATCCCTGCTGTTTGGGCTGCAGTTGCTTGTCACCCTAGAAACCATGACTGCTTTCAAGCTGGTTGTGGATTCTCCTTCCTGCCAGCCCCTGGATCTATGCTCTGTTCCCTGGCTAGGGCAGGGAGATCGATCCAGGCATATCTTCTTCCCATTGGCCTCTGCCCAAACCCATGGAGGATGAGCAATATCAAAATATAATGTGACCTCTGCACTAGGCTGTATGTGGATCAGGAGTAGGTGAGAGACTGTCACCTGCTGAATGTGCTATGGTACTTTCAGCCCAAGCCAGTGACAGCTGGTGCCATGCCCTGCCCCAAGAGGCTGCAGGATTCTCGTGCCCAATAGCTATCCAACATCTATCATTCCCATGCCATACCCAAGCCCCCACCAGGGATGGAGGGCAGCAGTGGTTGCTAAGCAGGAGCAGAGAAAGGGAAGCTCCAGGAACCAGGGGAGTAGGCAGCCAACTAGGGGATATGAGAAGGCACCTGGGAGTTAGGACCCCATGTAAACTGAGGCTCTAAGCCTCCCTGCTCCCCAACCCCTCAATTATTTGCATGTTCCATTGTCGCATCAGACTACACTTACAAAACACAAAGTCAAAGATAAAATTATTAAGAATTTCAAGACAGTGACCTCCAAGCATTAAATCTCAAGTGAGGGCCTACCCCAATCCGAAAATCAACTGCTTTCTTCCCATACCCCCATATCTTCCCCATTAGCCCTTACTTTTTCCTATACCTTGAAATTCCTGAAATACCTGAAATTCTCCATATTTCCTTGAAATTTCTTATTCCATTGAGCTCCAATCCTTGGCCCATATTTTCTAACCAATATTAAATTTCCACTACTCTCACAACATCCATATGTCTCTTTAGCATCCTTGTGTGTCCAATCTGGCCAATTTTCCTCTAATGTAGTTTAAATATGCCAGGATATTTGGTCACACAATTCCCTCTACTGCCCACCTAATTCAATGATTACTGCTTCCCTATATTGAGCTCTTAATTGTTCCCCAATTTCTGGGCTTCTGATAAGAGGTTCCCTTGTCCAAAATAACAAGCCTCTCCATTCAAATAATAATGAACAGCCTTTTCAGGGTTTAACCATAAAAATAAACAGACCCACTTTTCAGTCCTTATGCCATTTTGCTCAAGAATCAAATTCTACAGTCTTATTGACCTGGCTACGGTCATGTGCCCACCTTTGGCCAAAGTCAGAAGAGACACCTTTATTGGCAATCTCATGAAAATAGCATGCAATTGGAAAGAGATAGTTTCCCAAGAGACTATTGATGTTATCAAGATGATGGATGCTGCGCAGACAAAATAACATTCAGTAACTTTTACCCAATCGCAAAAGATGAAGGGAGAGATGATTATTTTGGACAATTGTCCCATTGTGAATTGGGTTATAAGGGGTGGGTAGGTATATGGAGATAGTGAACAGTGGTTTCTGAATATCATGGGACAGTAGGAAGTTTAAGTTGGGGAACAGAGTTGAAATTTAGCTGTTTGGGACAGCGGAATCTGAAATTAGGATAATAATCGATTTTTGTAATGTTTCACTGTTTATTAAGTATCAAGCCCTGGAGATAGTGATTAGCAAAACAGATATAACCCTTGTAGCTCACTTTGTTAATAATGGAATTTACCATGTGGCAGGCTTAGTGTTTTATACAGCATGAACACATTGAACCCTCACAACCCAATGAAGTAGTTTGTTTTATTCCCCGCATTTTGCAGATGAGAAAACAGGCATAGGTGAAGTGATTTGCCCAAGGCCACAGCACTAGTGGAGCTAGATAAACCCAGGCATTGTTTTGGGGGTGTGTACTATTATTTTTACCAGAGTATTGAGATATAATTCAGATACCACACAACTCATTTAAATTGTGCAATTCCATGGTTTTTAGTATATTCAGAGTTGTGCAGCCATCACCACAATTAATAGTAGGATATTTCATCACCCCATAAAGAAACCCCATACCCTTTACCCATCTCCCTCCACTTCTCCATCCCTAGGCAATCGGTAATCAACTTTCTATCTATAGATTTGCCTGTTATGTACTTTAATATAAACAGAACCTATAATATGTGGTCCTGTGACTGGCTTCTTTCACTTTGGTATGTTTTCAAGGCACACCCATGTTGTAGCATGTATCAGTATTTCATTTCTATTGCTAAATAATATTCTCTTGTATGGCTATATCACATTTGATTTGACCATTCATTAGTTGGATTCATTTGGGTTGTTTCTACTTTTCAGCTACTATAAGTAATGCTGCTATGAACATTCATGTACAATTTATTGTGTTAACATGTTTTCATTTCCCTAAGGGTGAAGTTGCTGGATCATATGGTAACTCCATGTTTAACCATTTGAGAAACTGCCACTGTTTCCCAAAGTGGATGCACCATTTAATATTCCCACAAGTACTGTAAAAGAATTCCAATTTTTCCACTTCCTTGCCAAAACTTATCTTTTTTTAAAATTAGTTATCTTAGTGAGTGTAAAGCATTATCTCATTGTGGTTTTGATTTTTATTTCCCCAATGGCTAGTAATGTTGAGTATCTTTTTGTGCGTTTATTAGCCAAGTGTGTATCTTCTTCGAAGAACTATCTATTCAGATCCTTCACCCATTTTTAAATTGGGCTGTTTTTCTTGAATTCTATGAGTTCTTTATATAGCCTAAATACAAGACCATTATTAGATATGATCTGTAAATTTTTTTCTCCCATTCTGTGGTTTGTCTTTTCACTTTGGTGATGGTGTCTTTAAAGTACAAGTTTTTATTTTTGATGATGTCCCATTTATCTATTTTTTTCCTTTGTTGCTTGTTTTTGGTGTCATCTCTATTACCTAATTCAAGACCACAAGGATTTAAGCCTATCTTTTCTTCTTAGAGTTTTATAGTTTTAGCTCTTATATTTTGGTCTTTGGTCCATTTTGAGTTTATTTTTGTACATGGCATGAGGTAGAGGTCCAACTTCAATCACCAATGGCCAATGATTTATGTAATGCAGCCTCCATAAAAACTCGAAAGAAGGGCATTTGGAAAGCTTCCAGGTTGAGTAACCAGAATGCTTCCATTATGCCAGGCCCAAACTCCATGGAGGAGAAAAAGCTCCTTTGTTTGGCCCTTGCCCTATGTATCTCTTCCTCTGGCTATTGATTCATATATCATTTGTAATAAACCAGTACTCTAGCAAGTAAACAGTTTTCCTGAGTTCTGTGAGCCACTCTAGCAAGTTAATTAAATCCAAGGAGCGGGTCACGAGAACATTTGACTTATAGCGAATCAGTCAGAAGCACAACCTGGGCTGTGGTTGGCATTTGAAGTAGAGGGCAGTCTTTGTGGGGCTGAACCTTTAACCTGTGCTACCTCTGGGTAGATAGTGTCAGATTGAGTTGAATTGCAAGACTCCCAGGTGGTATTCAAAAATTGCTTAGTGGTGTGGGGAAACCGCCCCTCCCCATCAGAATTGAATACAAAACCTCTTACATAGTATTTCCTTATAATTCTTTTCATTTCTGTAAGGTTGGTAGTAATGTCCATTCTTTACTACCTATTAATACCATGCCAAACTGTCTCCTGAATTGGTTGCCTGTTACAGCAGCAGCAGAATGAGAAGTCTATTGGGGGGTATATAGTAGGGAACAAGCATCGTTTTACAGAAAAATTAATGGATAAATACAAGGGAAAGCTTAGAAGTAGGCATCTAGGGAAGTTGAAGGTTTGATATTATAAAATCATAGGATCTAATATAGAGGGAAGCAGGAAATTGGGTGAGACTGATGCTGGATGGGCAATAGGGCAATGAAGCACAGTGGGTAACCAAGTGGTTATTATTCTTATTTCTGAGGTTTTGAGGGAGAAATTTAATTAGAGGACAATGGGGCCAAACAGATTAATTTGCTCCTGCAGAGACACTACTGTAACAAATGGTAGCAGTATTAATACCCAACAGTTAAGCATTTACTCAACGTCAGTTCTAAATACTGTAGATTTCACCCTTTTATCCAGGTCATGTTCATATTTTAACTGTAGTCAGACAAACCATATTATTGTATATATAATGAGGCCAACCAGGTCTCAGCTGTTGTTTCCTTAATAGCTTACATCCTTATGAATCTTAATATTCTATTTTCACTAGGTATATTAGTTTCCTGTGGCTATCATACAAGCTTAGTGACTTAAAACAAGACAAGTGTATTCTCTCAGTTTTGGAGGCCAGAAATTCAAAACAAGGGCGCCAATGCTAATAGAACATGCAGTGCATGAAAAAGCATGTAGACGTGCCTAGACATATCTTTTACCCCACCTAGCTCCCTTTAAAGCCCTGCCTCAAATTCTCTCAAGGAGCCACATGAACCTTTCCTTTCTCAGTGTTGGTTCCCTTGTGCCCAAGCTTAATAAACCTTTGCCTCTTGTCTGAAGGGAAAAAAAGGGGGTGCCAGGAGGGCCATATTTCCTTCTGGAGGCTCTAGGGGAGAATTTGTCCTTTGCTTCTTCTAGCTTATGGTGGCTGTTGGCATCCCTCATTCGTGACTACATCACCCCAATTTGCCTCTATGATCACAATGCTGCCTCTTGTCTCAAATCTCTCTGCCTTTTTCTTATAAAGACACTTACTATTGGATTTAGCCCCGCTCCGACCCCCAGCCCCAGATAACTCAGGATGATCTCATTATCTCCATATCCTTAACTCAATTATACCTGCAAAGATCATTTTTTACAAATAAGGAACAATCACAAGTTCCAGGAATCAGGACATAGACATACCTTTTGGGGAAATCACCATTCAATCAACTATACTAGATTTTAAATAAGCTATAAATATAAAAAAAAAAAAAATTTATTTGAGTAAAAAGTCATATTGAAGGAAACATACCAGGACATTACAAATAGCAGAAAATCAAAAACCAAAGCCTTTAAAAACATATGTATTTCATGTACAGGATTGGAAAAAGAACTCTTTGATAATAAACATATTCCAGGTAAAGACTTCCTAAATCTATGAATATCTAATTGCAAATATTAATACCCTAAGTTACTCTTCTACATAAAGGAGACACTCTAAATCCTGTTCTTTAGGGAGACATGGAGGGCAAGCAATACCTTCAGAGTAACTATTGCTATATCTTCTCTTTCCTGGGTAACCTAACATGTTACATGGGTTAATTACAAAAGGAAATATCAGACTCCGTTGAATTTAAGCACAACATACAGCTAAAATTTCTCACTGACGGCACTAAATATTTGATGCTTATGAGTGTGTACATAAGTTAATTAAATATTAGGTGCAAGGAAGGTTCCAAAATTACCTGAAATATGAAAAAAATGACAAAAATACCTAATAGATAATATAAACTTTGCTTTTGGGTATGTTCCAGGCTTCCTTTTCTTTTCCAGTGAGATCTGCTTCTTTTTTGTCCAAGGTCTTCTACTGCTGGGCTCCAAGATAGTAAATTTCTTAACATCACCAAGGCCTTGGTCATGGAAAGGATTTATTTTAGAAACAAAAACAACTTCTTTCTTCTGTCCTAAATGTCATGGTTGTTTTTCTGCTACTTGAGTCTTTCAACTACTTATCATCTTCTTTGTATAAGAAAAGTTATTGAACAAAAGCAAGCATTCTGTTTTGGCTGTCTCACAATATAGTGGTTGGTCAATAAAGAAGCCACCCATTCAACCTTTTTCTCATTTGATCTCATCTAAAGAATAAGTCAAAAATAACGAAATTACGAAGAACTCATGACCAAGGTACAACTTTTACAAATATCTTTGACTGGCCAGGGAAAGCTTTATTTTCTTCAATCAAGGCCCCAAAAGAGTCATTACTGAATCAAGAATCCTTTCCCACCTATGAGAGGCCTGTAAAGAATAAATGTTTCAAAGATTAGATCAGGGTAATACATAGATACTTCAGAATAGGACCAAAAAAGAGGAAGATGTGGACTACAAGAAAGTAAACAAAGAAAATCCAGTAAAATATACAGTTCACTAAAATAAGAATAGTCATTGATATGAATCCCTTACTCATTCTGCTTTTGACAGACTCCCTTTATTATTTAGAAATTAAGATATTTTCAGTCTTTTGCTTTCCTTTTCCACATTGTCTCTAATATTCTGTAGTTTTCTGGAGTTCTGGACCAGGAACACTAAGCTCTCCTTAAAATCACTAGTCCCATGAGCTCTGCCAACATTTTCAAGCTCATCAAACAAAGCCAATGTCTGTTTGAGTTTGGCCTGAACAATTTTTTGCTCTTCTAATTCTGCAAGAAGGGCTTGCTTAGTGCATAATTCAGTCTTATATGTCTCCTGTAACTGTTCAATTTCTTTTTGGAGAAGGTGGAATTCTTCCTCACTATAAGGATGCATCTCCTGAGATTTATCTTCCGGAAGCAAGATGTTTGGGGGAATACGCAAAATCCACTGTAAAAACAGCTGTTCCATTTTGACAAAAAGGTTATCAAAACGTCCTTTCATGAAGCAAAGAAACTTCTCCGTACATTTACGAATTTGGACTGGACTAATCTCACAGTTTGGGATGCCATCCAGTTTCTTCAGAATAACCTGTTCAACAGCCTGCATCACTTCAAATAGGTAGTCTTGAAATGCAATGTAGATCCTGAGCATGCAAGTTTGTGGCGTGAAGCCAAAAAACTGGGCCTCATAGGTCATTGGATCGACAGACATCTTGGCTAATTTTGCTATGTTAATTTTGACTGTGAAAAATCTGAAAATGTAAGAAAAAAAATCATTTGGATTAAAAAAAAATCAGAGGAAAGTAACAAATCACATTACAGATAGAAAAAAAAAAAAGCAAAAAATAAGAAGTTTGTGTTCCTTGATACCCAGTGCCACTTCCAGCCTCACTCATTCACAAAAGGATACAAACCTTTGCCTCCCTGAGGATCTTTCTATCAGCCTATAACTTCTCTTCCCTCTTTCTTATTGTTTATTTCCCTCACTTCTCATTTATTGAGGACTCTGGGCTCAGTCTTCTAAGTCTGTTATCCTAGACAATGTTCAAACTTAGACAGATGACTTAACCAGCACCCTAGAGACTCTGTTTCATGAGTTTCAATGGCTTCGTCTTCACTTTTACCACCTGGCTCTTGATATTTGTAACTTCTCTCCCCAACTGCCCCTATTTTTTTACCACAACTTTCTATGCTATTCTTCCAACTCTTATTCACATACTCATACTGTACCTTAATCATCAAGAATTTCAACCCACTGATCCTCTCTTCTTTGCACTGTCTATTCCACTTCACTTCCTTCCCTATCCATTTTAGGCTCCACGATTCATTACTTCAACCACTTCCTTGGCCATGTCCTCAACTCCCTGTCCTTCCAATCTAGCCATCTGGAAAAAAATCCCAGTTAGAAGTTGAGCTAGCCTCTTGTCAGCTTTACAAGCTTAACATGTTTTTTCAAGGGTCTAAGAGTCAACCTTTAGAATGTAAACATCTAGGAAAATAGCACTCGGATCTCCTTGTCACTGCGGGAGTTTAACCTAGGCATCTTTTCTGAGCTTTATATAACCATATGCTTGTTATAGAAATAAGAGTTTTATTATTCCTTCAGATAAAGGCAATTAGCTAAAATAGATGGCTACTTCTATTGCCAGGTGAATTTAGGATGAACTTTATGAAAGAATTTGAAGCAAATGGTAGGTTCAAATCTTTTTATGGGAAGACAAAGATGCCACTAATCTTGAGAATTTATATATGTTAATGGCTAAAAATAGAACGGTTATAACTACTTGGCTGTACAGATAGGGTACAATTTCTGTTTTTGTAATCTTACTCAGATTATCTACAATGCGTTGTAATCTAGATATGACTAACCAGTGAGAACACTACTTTTTTTTCTAAGTCTTGTGAAGAGGCTTCTCTGGGTTGGCAGGATTTCTATTTCCTCAGCACTGCCCTATGCCTTCAGAATCAAGATCAAACTATTTCACCATGGCTTACAAAGGCCTTCATCATCTGAACCTTACTAATCACATCCTGTTCTTTTTAAGGATCTCACGTGTGCATAATTGAGCTGATAACTTCCTATTTCGTGGCTATTTTTGGTTCATGCTAGGTCTTTATTCTTCTACATTTCATCTCCCATAGGAACCTACTCTAATGTTTTTAACATATGCTTTTTTAATTTTTAATTTTAATTCATCTTTAGTAGTTTCAGATACATATTCTTGAAAGTTTTATATATGTATGTTTACATTTTTTGTTTGTAATCATTCCATGTTAGTTTTATACTTAAGTTTACTTCATTGATTCTAACTTAAGTGCTCCACCAATTTCATATTCATATGCCATACTTATGTTCCATTCTCCTTGTGAAAGACACCTAGTTTGCTTTCAGCACCTTACTACCAGAAACAATGTAATAAACATCCTCCTATAATGTCTCCTTAGGGACTTGCAGAGCATTTACACAGGCAAGTAATTGCTGAACCACAGATTTCACTTATATGTATTTTCATTGTTCCAATGGCTTGAACTCCCAAAATACTGACCAGATCTTCAATGAGAAGAATCAGTGATTTATATCCTGACTCTCTGAAACTCTTGCCTCGAAATTTCTTGCTTTGGCTGCTTCTACCTTTCCTGCACTGTTATTTCACGATCACTATCCAATCCTAATCAAACCCTCAAATTCAAAGATCCACCTTAAACAAAACTTGCAATTCTCAAAAAGTTCCCATCTTGCCTTCCCTCTCTATGAGGCACTGACAAAACTCTGCCAAGTTCCGTTGTTCACCCTTACCAGGGTAAGCAGTACATGCAGCATTGTTTTATCAACAGGTTGTGAGGGTGATATTTGGGGAGCAGGCAAAAATATTTTAATGTGCATTTCTCTGATTATCAGCAAAGTTGAGTACCACTTCACACATGTTAGCTCTTCAGGTTTCACCTTTTGTGAATTACTCATTTATATCTTTTAAAAACCACTCTCTCTACCCTTTTACTTGGTTCCTTATATACTAAACTTAATGGTCACTCCCTGTTCCAAAAACCTTTAATGCTTCCTTATAACCCACCGAATAAAGTATGATATTAACTCTGCCATTCAAAATCTGACGACTCCTTGTACCAACCAAACCGAGCTATCTTCTTTGTCTTTGATGTCTTTCCTTCAAGGAAGGATGCTGTGGCCAAATATTCCTCAAGGGTCAGTTTAAATACATTTCCCTAGTGACGCACTCCCACCTCTGAATTCCCAAGACTTTTCTGTGGGAACTGACCGAGTTCTACTTTAAGATATTATCATGGGCCTGTCTCATCTTCTGTGCTAGCGCTAGAGTTCATGAAGGCAGGATGAGGACGGCTTGTTCAATATTCGCACAGTAAACACGGGCGCTGCCCCACACTCCTCACTAACTCTAAAATCCTCCGAGCAGGAATTGCTTCCGGCCGGAGAACCGACTCCCGTCGGGCGCCGCGACCCCGCTGCATGCCGGGACACTGGAGGCCGAACAATAAGGCTGCTTCAGCGCCCCGCGGTGATGCCTAATCCAGTTCTACTCCCCTCTGTTCCTCTGAGGCAATGCAACCCTGCGGCACTTACCGAAGCGACCATGAGGGTGACGAAAATCGATCAAACACCAGCTTCCCGCCACTTCCTTTAAACCACCTCCTGCTGCCAGATGTCGGCGGAGTGGCTGGCTCGCAAAAATTCCAACCGATGCCTGCCTCAGCTAACGAGAGCAAAGGCGGGATGTTGTCGTGCTCTTGATTGGCTGGCTGTCTGGTCGGGAGGGCCACCTAGATTGGTGACAGAAAGGGGCCGGACGGGCAAGCTATCTGTGGCCCGCTGGGATTGGCGGAAGGAACCGGTACTTACTCTCTTCTCCGTGACGTTGGTGGGTAGGGAAGCATGGCTGGGGCACCCTGAAGACGCAACTCGTGATTGGTAAATGGCTTTTCATAGGGCTCTAGCGATTGGCGGCTTGTTGGTTGCGCAGCGCTGATTGGACAGCAGCGGACAGGCTAACGGGATGACCCCGCTTTGGTCCCGCCCCGCCGCTTGGGCTGACTGGCGGAAGGGGAAGTCGGAGGGCAGGTGGCGGCGGGGAAAATGGCGTACCAGAGCCTCAGGCTGGAGTACCTGCAGATCCCACCGGTCAGCCGCGCCTACACCACCGCCTGCGTACTCACCACTGCCGCTGTGGTGAGCAGCTGCAGCGCCAGCTTCTCATTATCCGGGCTGGATTTGACCGGGTCTTCAGGAAACTGGGGTTTGGGCCTTGGGGAAGCCCAGATGGGTTGGTCTCAGGGGTGAGTGGAGGTGGACAGGGCTCACTCCGGGGTTTGGAATGGCTCCAAGAGTGTTTATCCAGTGACGCGAGAAGGGAGTACTGTAGCATGAGGGATGGAGGATCAGGACTTCAGGTCAGTTTCTGAGAGATGAAGGCCAAACCAACAGCAAATCCAGGGCAGCGGGAGCCGCCCACCCAGAAAACGTCTCTGAGAACTCTGGTGATGGCCAAGTGGTACCGCGGTGACTAGTGGGAGGAAAGCCAGCTTAGTGAAGAAGTTTAAGTTGTCGAGAGGGAAGAGTCTTGAAATAAGGAGAGTGTGGATATAGAGGTTGGCTGGAAGTACCCAGCCTTGACGGTGGCAGGGTCTTGGGTCTCGGTGCTTTTGTGTGAGTTGTGTTGCTTCATGAAACTTGCAGGTGATGCCTGTGTGATGGGCAGATTCATAGCTGCTCTTTACTTTCCCTGTATGTAAGACATCACCACCTCAGTCCCGTACCCTCATGTCATCCTCTACTTTTGCAACATAAAACAGACTTTTATTCTGTGTTAGATATTGGAGATACAAAGAATTGTACCAGTTATGGAGAATTCTTTCCTAGCCTCTTCCTCCAACCTTAAAAGATTCAGTCTAAGTGACAGAGTTGGAAATCGATAGGCCTACTAATCCTTTGTTGTAAATGATGAAATATTGTTTCTTGATTGATTTGCTTTAAGGAGCTCTTTTTCTATTTCAGCAGTTGGAATTGATCACACCTTTTCAGCTGTACTTCAATCCTGAATTAATCTTTAAACACTTTCAAGTAAGTGGTCCATTACAACCATGATTGTTTCCGTTTTTAAACTTATTTTTCTTACTTTTTAGTAGCAAACCCTGCCATATACTATTTCAAGAAAGAATTCAATGAGAATGTTTGATTATAAGTCATATTGTGAGGGGCATAAAGCAGTGATTCTGCAGCCTAATTGGGAGATTCTCAAGTTCCTCATCATGGACCAAATCAGAATCACAACGGGTAGGAAATAAGAATCTGTATTTTATTTTTGAAGTTTCCTGCGTGTTTTTGATTTGAGGTGTTTAGTTCCTGTATTTAGAAATCACTAATTCAGAGTTAATATATTTGAGAGGACCAACTAGCTGCCCAGGGAGAATCTCACAGGATTGATTATGCCCTTATTTTGTACACTTACCATGTGGTACACCCACCACCACCTCGGCGTTATCAGCTGTGGTCCAGTTTGGAAACTCAGCTCTGTTAGGGCTTTTAAATTAATTCATCTTCCAGGGATAATCATACTAACAAAACTCTGAAAGACCAACATCTAAAACAACAACATGCCAGTTTATTAGATTACAATGGGAGATAGTCCTTCCCAAAATTAGAATGCTAAAAGAGAGTTGTATTTTCCTGCTCCACAATGTTTATATAGGCTATAGTTGGAGTGGAAGGGAGACCCAAAAGCCAGTAATTTTGCCTCTGTCTCAGATGTGTTTCATTTACTTTATACCCATTGAACTCCAGCTTGCCTTTCAAGGCACAGGTTTTGTGTAACCTCAGATTCATTCTCCTTTGTTTCTAGGGTATCTGTAAATACTTCTTTTAGATCATCTCCCATCACATACTTGCACTATTTATATGCTTGTCTCCTCTTTAGGTTGAAGACTCTAAAATCCTGGATGCAGTTAGTATGTAGCACTAAGTGTTTTAACTTTAATAGTTACCAATTCTTAAGACTTTAATGATGCATAAAGCATTTCGGTGGACTCTTGTCACTACATTCTTCCTTCAGTACTTACATGGCCTTTGCTGAGAGCTGTATCTCCATCCAGATATTACTTCCAAGTTAATACCTGTTTGCCTTGATTTTGCCTGGGGTTAAACTCGATACTTGTGTCTGCGTTAGGAGTTTTGTGTCTGCGTTAGGAGTTTTGGGTTTGAATTCAGAGTTGCCCTTTAATAGCTGTGAGTCCTTGGGCAAGCCATTTAAAAAGTATTCAAATCTCTTAGTTTCCTTATATATAAAATGAGGATTGCAGTAACAGGATTAAGATCACATAAGATAATAGAATATGTTAAAACACTTTAAAATATTAAGTGCTTTGCCATTATGAATAGTTCTTATTGTAGGTGTGGATGGGTTGGGTAGGGAAGAGTATATCAGAGTTTCTAACAAGAAAATAAGTGTTTTTATTTTTACCAATTAGACTAATTATTAAAGCATTAGGTCTTTACTCGTAGAGAGTTGACTATTTGTTCAACCAAATTCAAGTATTTGCTTTAGAATTATCTTTACTCTGAATGTTTTGGATTGCCTAATATAGAAATGTTTCTTAGCAATTTATATTAGATCCCTGGAGTTTTTCTCTAATATCTCAAGACTATTCATTACATTATAGTACTACATTTTTGAAAGCACTGTTTTCTATTATGCAAATTAACCTAGTCTCCATCAAACTTTTTCCATAATTTGTCCGACCATATGGTGTGGGCTTTTTTTTGTTAAGACAATCACAATTTCAAATTTTCTGTCTCCTTATCTTTAACAAAATTCAGAGGCTGAATGATATTCAGACTTTCAACTAGAAGCAGCAAAAAAATACAGTGTCTGGTTGTGTGCCTCATTTTTTTGTTCAGAACATGTTATCTATCCATGGCCTTTCAACCATTGTAGTCATAGGATATCTCTTTTGTCTTAATATGGAAATGTTTCCTGGTATATTTTATTTAATCTATATTTCTCTCGATTTTTTTTTCTTTTAACAGATATGGAGGCTAATCACCAATTTTTTATTTTTTGGGCCAGTTGGATTCAATTTTTTATTTAACATGATTTTTCTGTATCCTTTATTAAGTGGGGTTAGCATAAAAACTTCAGGTTTACTTAGGAAATACAATATTAAGTTGAAACTATTAATATTGTTATTTTTGTTATCATCTTAGCTGTAAATCCTAGGTTCTGGCTTAGTGGTACACAAAGTTGTCAGATAGTAATATTTTAAGGGTGTTTGTAGGTCACTGTTCAAATGAGGATATTTAATTAATAAATGATTACATTTCTGCCCAGAAGTCACTTGCAAATCTGATCAGGGGAGAGGAGGTGTGACTTAATTGAGGCATACTTACAAAATAACATCAGCAGATCCCAAGTGGTAAAACGGAACCTTAATACAGTGATAATTAACAGTTTTAATATAAGTTGTAGAGTGGATTCATTGACAATGGAGAACTTGAGATCTCCTTGTATCTTACTTGCTGATCTATTGGCTGAAAAGACAGCACCATAGTATTTTCTGGGCTTGCCATGTTCCAGTTTGTTGAAAGAGAAAGAGTTGTTCACTGATTAAATGATAGTTGGGGCCCTCTGGATTAAGAGGACAGTTATAAGTCAAAGTACCTGCAGTTGATAGAGGACCATGTAGGGGTGACAGGATTCCTGCATTAGGATGGGTTCCTGTGTCTCCTGTATGGTATACTGGTAAGTTTCTAATAATTTTTTTTTATCATCATGGATCTCACTGATCGAGGTATAGACATGCTTAATCTACCTGGCCTGAAAAAACAGGTTCTCACACAAGGCTTCTTGATGGGGATTTCTTCCAAGTTAGGCTGTGAAAAAACAAGGGTGATGTAGATTATGGTACGGCTGAACATGAAAAGATGTTACAGATCTGAAAAGGTTTAATAGGTGACTGGTTTAAAAGGATTAATGGCATGTTTATGCAGTGTCTGGCTTAACTGTTTAGAAAAAGTATTTTCTAAAATATGAAGCTGGTCTTCACCCTGCCTAAAATGCCTGGTAAAAGAGAAGTAACCATACTACTACTCATAAACGTTCTTATAAAAATGAAGGCTTGACTTCTTACAAATAGCATGGAGTACAAGTGTACTTAAATGATACACTAAATTTTACTTTCTTCACGTTTGTGTGCTTAACATTTTCTTAACTTGAAACTTAAGATATCGTTACTGTCGAATGCTAGAAGAAGGCTCTTTCCGAGGTCGGACAGCAGACTTTGTATTTATGTTCCTTTTTGGTGGATTCTTAATGACCGTATCCTTCAACAGAATAAATACAGGCAAATGTTAAAGAAAATCCCTTCTCTTCCTAAAGCTTTTCATGTGTCTCCCACAATTCACTGGATACTCTGAACAGATCAAAGTAGATCTCCAGATTTTAGCTTCAGGATACTACTATTTATTGTATAGCACACTTTATAGGACAACTTTCTAGAGATTGGACCCAGGTGGGTTACTACGTATCTTAGATATATTATTGTTGATGGGTGTACTTACTCCACTTTTAAAAGAAGTTGGTAAGACATTTATTTGGTTACTATCAAAACCGATAAATTATTTTTTAAAAAAAAATAATTGTCATCCATATAACAGACTTGAATGTAGTCCTGTCTGACAAGATGGTTTTGCTCCCGCTGGCTTTATTCGCCTCTGTAGAGGTGCTAATGGTGAGTGAACTTTAATGCAATTTTTGACCAAGTAGTTAATGCATTTTCCAAAGAGGCAAGAACTTCATGATAGCAGAATAGTACTTTGAAATAGGTACAATCCAGATGATTTGGCCTAAGCAGGTTTTTGCCTGATTGCTCTGGGAAATTATTTTCAGGCTTTTTTTCTCCTAAAGATGTAAGTAGCTAATGCTCAACTTTCCTAATTCAAACTTTTGTTAAAACACAATCCTTAGTTCTCTTGCCCAGTCTTCCCTATTACACTTTTAATGTTGATATTTTCCTTAATGCTATCTGCTAGATTTTTGGTTTGTTTGTGAGCTTAGTTTTCTTGGGCCAGGCTTTTACAATAATGCTTGTCTACGTGTGGAGCCGAAGGAACCCTTATGTCCGCATGAACTTCTTCGGCCTTCTCAATTTCCAGGCCCCCTTTCTACCCTGGGTACTCATGGGCTTTTCCTTGTTGTTGGGGAACTCAATCATTGTGGACCTCTTGGGTAAGAGTCTTATCACTATTTTTTCTATTATTTTACTTACAAACTTACTTAGTTGCTATTTTTCACGTTCTGTCTAGCCTTCACATAATAGCTATTATGGGATTGTTTGATAGTTACATGCTGAAAGACTACAGTATTATTGAATTATTTGATAGTTACATGCTGAAAGACTATAATATTGTTTTTTTTTTTAATTTTTAAGAATATTTCTTCCCAAATATGAGGGATTTATGTTGGTAGATTTACCTACAATCAATATTTTAATCCTCACCCACTTTTATTTCTGGTTGACTCTAGGTATTGCAGTTGGACACATATATTATTTCTTGGAAGATGTATTTCCCATTCAGCCTGGTGGAATAAGAATTCTGAAAACACCATCTATTTTGTGAGTATTTAACACTGGGTTACATGTTTTTTGCAGATAAATTGAGACAGAGTTCATGATTTGTGTATTCTTGATGCTCCCATAGCTCCTGGCACACACAGTTCAAGTCAGTAAATATTTGCAAATTGAGCAGTCTGGGTGCAGTTGAGCATTTGTATTGGGTAGGAGCAGACAGTGCCAGACTTGTGGTAGGAGCCAGGTTAATAGTCTCAAGATGTCTGAGGCTGACTTGGTGAAACTGTCCCAGATCACCGCTAGCACCTCCTGGCCCAGGAGCCTGCTGTTTTCAGAAAGCTGCTGAATTTAGAGAGGTGAGGTAGCAAAGTAGGCAAAACTGACCGGAGCAAAGTTTTTAAGGTTGAATGCCTGACCTTCCAAGCAGGTGGTAGAGATGAGCAGTGAAGTACAGTGGAAATAGGTTTGGGCTGTTCCACGGAAGGGATTTTAAGTAAATCCCTTCTTTTTTGCACTTCGTTTTTCCTGGAGGTAGAGCTTTGATTTATAAGCCCTCTTTCTACTCCAGAATTTTGTGTCCTTGGGCTATACTACATTAAAAAGGGTTAACCTGAAGAATAAAATGTGAATTTTTATTATAAAGTGTTGGTTGTAGAATGATTAAGTAAAAAGTAAAATCTTCCATAATCCCATCACTTAGATTAACTTTTTGGTATGTATTCTTCAATCTTTTATTGTCTGTGTACTTTTTGAAAATGCTTTTTTATGACCTTTTTAAGTAGTATGTCAGAATCATTTTTCCATCATAAATGTCCTATAAAATTGTAACAACTACATGATACTCCATGGTATAAATATAGCATAATTTTACAAATCCCATTTGATGGACATTAACATGAGTTCTTCCTTTTCCCTTCTAAAATTGGAGTGATGAACTTCCTTACAGCTAAACCTTTGCACACATCTGTGATTATTTTCAAAGGATAAATTCCTAGAAGTAGAATTACTATTTTGTTTATTGTCAAATTGCCATCCAGAATGAATGTTGAAGTTTACATTACTACCAACAATTTCT
>NW_006442497.1:2198992-2227406 GCF_000325575.1 Pteropus alecto
TACTCATATTTATTACTTTCCTAGTTTGATAGCCATAAGATGGTATCTCATTGTTATATATATATATTTTTTTTTAATTTTGAAACAAAATTGCGAAGAGTACAAATGACTCTTAGTAAATTGTCAATCTAATGCCCAGTGACCCCCTTTAATGTGTATTTTCTATAAACAAAGACATTCTTCTACAGTTAAAATCAGGAAATGAATGTTAATCCTCAAACCCAATTCTACACTTGGTAGTTGTCCTAATAATGTTCTTTATAGCAAAAAAATCCAGTTTAGATTCAAGGGTTGCATTTAGTTATGTCTCATTAGTTTCCTTCAGTTTGGAACAGCTCCTTAGTCTTTCCTTGACTTTCATGATATGGACATTTATGAAGATGTTTTGTAGAATTTGGGTTTGTCTAATGTTTCCTCACATTTAGGTTCAAGTTTTGCATCTTTAGCAGGAATAGAGAAGTGACACTGCGTTCTAATTGCATCCTGTTAGCACAGAATTTCAGTTTGTTGAATTTCTCAAAGTGGTAATAATCACTTTGATAACTTAATTAAAGTGACTGTGAGGCCTCTCCGCTATGAGGTTACTTTTTTTCCTTTTATAATTGTTTTGTTGGAAGATACTTTTGAGACTATGTAAATATTCCTCATTAATATCAATTCTTTTATATCTGTGTGAATTCATTGTTTCGTGTTTCGTTCATAGATTATAATCCCTTATTAGTGTTTATTTTTTCCCGCAGCTTTATTGAAATATAATAGACAATTAGTTGCCTATCTTTACATTATACAATGGGGTTTTTTTTTTCAATTATAGTTGGCATATAATAATATATTAGTTTCAGTTGTACAGCATAGTGATTAGAGATCTGTCACCCCACTAAATCTAGTACCCCTCTTGATATAATAGACAATTAGTTGCCCATCTTTACATTATACAATGGGGTTTTTTTTTTTTTCAATTATAGTTGGCATATAATAATATATTAGTTTCAGTTGTACAGCATAGTGATTAGAGATCTGTCACCCCACTAAATCTAGTACCCCTCTTCCCCCTTACATATTTTTTACAACATTGTTGACTATTTTCTTTATACTACATTTTGTATCTCCCTGATTATTTTGTATCTATCCATTTGTACTTCTTAATCCCATTGCCCTTTTTCACCATCCCCCCAACCCCTCCTCCCATCTAGTAGCCCTCAAAATATTCTGTGTCTATGAGTTTATTTCTGTTTTTGTTGTTTATTTTGTTCTTTAGATTCCACATGTATGTGAAATCATATGGTATTTGTTTTTCTCTGACTTCATTCAGCGTAATACCCCCCTAGGTCCATCAAAGCAATATCTTTTCCCATCCTTTTCCTTTTAGTCTGTGTGTGTCTTTAAATCTGAAGTGAGTCTCTTATAGGCAGCACATGTAGGGGTCTTGTTTTCTTATCCATTCAGCCACTCTGTCTTTTGGTTGGAGCACTTAATTCTTTTCCATTTGATGTACTTGTTGATAGATACGTGGTTATTACCATTCTTTATTCCTATTTTTGATAAATGTTTTTTCTTCTTACAGAAGTCTCTCTAACATTTCCTGTAATACTGCCTTGGTGTTGATGAATTCCTTTAGCTTATTTTTGTCTGGGAAACCACCCTCTATCTGTCCTTCAACTCTAAACGATAGCTTTGCTGGGTAAAGTATTTTTGGTCGTAGATCCTGGATTTTCATCACATTGAATATTTTGTGCCAAGCCCTTCTGTCCTGCATAGTTTTGTTTTTTTTTTTAAGAAATGAGCTGTCAGTCTTATGGATGCTACCTTGTAGGTAACTAATTGCTTTTCTCTTGCTGCTTTTAAGATACTCTTTGTATTGAACCTTTGGCATTTCAATTATAATGTATCTTGATGTGGGTCCCTTTGAGTTCATTTTTTTCAAGACTCTCTGAGCTTCCTGGGGTTGTATGTCTCTTTCTTTCACCAGATTAGGGAAGTTTTCCATCATTATTTCTTCAAATAGCTCTTCAATTTTTTGTTCTCCCTCTTCAGGTACCCCTATGACATGTATGTTGTTACCCTTAATTTTGTCCCATAGGCTTCTTAAATTATATTCTTTGTTACTTTTTTCTTGCCATTCTGTTCACCATCCTCTATATTGGTGGTTTGATCCTCTTCTTTATCCATTCTGTTGATTCCCTCTAATATACTCTTCTCACATAATGTATTCTTCATTTCTGACTGGTTCCCTTTTATAATTTCCATTTTTATATTTTTATCTCTTTGTTAAAGTTCTCACTGAGTTCATCTACACTTCCCTTAATTTCGTGGAGCATCTTTATAACGAGTGTTTTGAACTCTGCATTTGTTAGATTGCTCGACTTCATTTTTCCTTGATTTCTGTTCTGTTCTTTCATATGGTTTCTGCTTCTTTGTCTTCCCATTTTAGCTGCCTTTCTGTGTCTGTGTCTATATACTAAGCAAAGCTTCTAAGTCTCCCAGTCTTATTAGTGTGGCTTTGTGTAGTAGTTGTCCAGTGGCACAGTCCCGAGGGGCGTTCAGCTGCAGGCTAAGTTTAGCCCTAGCCTGTGTCCCTCTGGGGCCACGTGTTAAGATTCAGCAAGCAATCCACAGATGCTGTGCTCATAGTTGCCTCAAGAAGTCACACCAGAAACCATGGTCAGCTGCCACCAGTGTGAGTCTTGGAGCTGCTCAGCAAATGGCACAGGACTCTCCAAGGATACAACTGGATTTGGCTTGGGAGGGACCACGAGTTGGCGGAGGCAGAGTTTCAGGGAATCTTCTGGTCGGAGCGTCCTTTGTTATTCAGTTTGATGATGTCTCAGCAATCACTGTGCTGCGTCAGCACGCTGGAAATGAGGAGGGCTCAACAGAGTAACAGTGGATACTGTCAGCACTTCTGCCTGGGAGAGAGCCTTGCCTCCAGCCTTCCCTCACTCCGACAACTCAGTGTCCCCCTGTAATTCCCTGGTGCCCCCCAAGCAGCCTACCCAGTACTGGTGCTCAGAGTGAGAAAGTCTGCACTACAAAAGTCCGGTCACAGACATAAGCCCTTTAAGAGGAATGTCTGTAGCTGCTGCAGCCTCTGTCCCACTCAGCTGCTCAGGACCGAGCAGCCTTGTGTCTTCACCACCTCCAACCTTCTATCGTTGGAGGGTGATTTTTTATTTCTCTCTCTAGTTGTAGGGCTTTTGTTCATCTAGACCCCAGGCGACTCTGCTTGTTGTTTGTTCCATGTTTCCATCACAACTTTAATGTCGCAAGAGGAGATGAACAAAGCTGCTATCATCTACGCCATTCTGCCCGGTCTCTATTATTGTTTATTTTGATGCCTGTATTTCCTCAGATTTGGCCAATGGCAATCCCTTCAGACTGGCTCCTAAGTACTTTTCAGCATGGTCACATTTTTTCATTTTTGTTTTTAGCAATTTATTATCTTCTGGCCTGACAAGATATCCCTGGCTTGTCATGTGCCCTCCTTGATCCAGTCCGAGAATCAGCTATTTCTTCAAGGAGCTCTAGTTCCTTTTTAGTGGAGAATGATATTTAGAAGCCAAGATCTGGATATGCTCATTGCTTTTGAAGTGTCACTATTCCCAGGTCCTCTCAGTGAACAGAGCAAGGAAATTATATGTATGCATATGTGTGTATCTACATCTATATTTTTAGATCTATGTATTTTTATAGCATCGGTTTATACTGATACTGCTGGCTTTAGTACAACTCTACATGATTCATGGTAGTTTTTTTCTTTCTATATTCTTCCTCCAATATTTTAATATGAAAATTTTCAAATTTATAGAAAAATAGAAAAAATTATACAATATCATTTACCCACCACATAGATTCTACAATTACTATTTTACTGTTTTTGCTTTTTATACATCTATCTATCCATCTTTCCATTCCAGTATACTTAATTCTCTAAATACTTTAGTACGCATATCATTAACTAGAGTTCTTTATATACAACAACATCCATGAATCTCAAGTGTGTCAACTAACAGGTTTTCATAAATGCACACAGCTATCCCAAACTCCTATCATGATAAAGAAAATTACCATTACCCAGAAGCTTCCCTCATGTCCCTTCTCTGTCAATCCTTGCCCTCATCCCCCAAAAACAATCACTATACTGATTTTGTTCCTCCACAGATTAGTTTTGCATGTTCTAAATTTCATGAGTGGAATTATACAATGTGTATGTACTGCTTTGTAAAAGACCTCTTTCATTCAACATGTTTTTGAAATGTATTTATTTTGTTGCATGTATGAGTAATTGTTTCTTTTCGCCTTTTTTTTTTTTTTTGCCAAATATGTATTCATTGTATGAATATACCACCCCTTTTCAAATTGCCCTGTTCTCACTGGCTGTGGAAACCTGATTCTTATTATCGTTAATATATTTACCTATTTAATTAACACCCGCATATGTAACCAATTTTTCATCACTGTGTCCCCCTCCCCCATGTGGATGCCTTGCTCATCTGCTCTACTTCAGATTCCCCGTATAAATATGTATTCATTGTATGAATATACCACCCCTTTTCAAATTGCCCTGTTCTCACTGGCTGTGGAAACCTGATTCTTATTATCGTTAATATATTTACCTATTTAATTAACACCCGCATATGTAACCAATTTTTCATCACTGTGTCCCCCTCCCCCATGTGGATGCCTTGCTCATCTGCTCTACTTCAGATTCCCCGTATTAGGCTGCCCTCGTATGGGGATGCCCTCCTTACCCTTCTCAGGCTCTGACACTCTGCACCAGCCCACCTCCATGTGTGCATGTCCCAAATGGGCTCTTGCCTCCATATTCCAGGCTGTTCCCCTAACTCCCATCCTGCTCTGGGCCACTATGGCTCCACTCCCCTACATGGGCGCCTACATTGTTCCGCCTCACCTTGTTTGGGAAGTAGAAGGGGTTTAGTTTTTAACATGCATTCGTTTAATTATTGCGAAAGCAAATATCTTCGTGTTTATTGACCATTTGGATGTCTTTTTTGAATTGCCTGATCAACCCTCTATTTTTCTATTGATGTGTGTTTTTATTGTTAATTTTTAAGAACTAATGGAGATATTGAAATATAGATGCTTCTTCTAATCTCAGTATAAAATAGAAGTTTACAGATGCACTTCTAATTTTATCAACTGTGGGCAAGTACAATTAGAAATATGAATGTAAATAGAGGTTGCTGCTTTAATGGTTAATTCTTCAGGGAGATTTTGAATGACCACATAATAGTATTTTTTAAGTTTTTGGGCATTTACTGTCTCTTCCTATGCTCTGGATAACTTTTCTTGGAATAACTTGTTAATTTTTTTAAATTTTGATTGTTATAAAATACACATAACATACAATTTACTCTCTTATTATACATTTTAAGTGTATTGTTCAGTGGCATTAAGTACCTTCACATTGTGCTTCTATTATCACCATTCGTCCATAGAATTCTTTTCATTTTGCAAAACTGGAACTCTGTACCCATTACACACTAACTCCTCATTTCTCCTCCCCTTAGCCTTTACAACCGCCATTCTACTTTCTGTCTCTATGAGTCTGACTACTCTAGGTTCCTCATTAGTGAAATCATACAACATTTGTCCTTTTTTGACCAGCTTATTTCACTTAGCGTACTGTTTTCAAGGTTCATCCATGTTGTAGCATGTGTCAGAATTTCCTTTTATAGATTGAATAATATTTCATGTACATGTGACATGTATACCATTTTGTTCATCTGTCAGTGGTTGTGGGGAGACATGCTAAATTTAGTGAAGATCAGGTTACAAAACAAATAGTGTGATCTAATTTTTGTAAAATTACATATATAAAAGTTCTAGAAGAATAATGAAAACAACAATGGTTATTTCTGGGGATTTAGGATGTTTTGCTCATATATAGTTCCTGTTTTCACTACAATTAACATGTATTGCTTTTGTAGTAAAAGTTATTAAAGGAGGTAAAAGCTGATGTAAATATGAAATAATTATGAATACTTTCAAAATATAACTCTTTCATTGGTAGACAGATGTAATACTTGTCCATTGGTAGAAACTCCATCGGACCTTTTTGACCTTGCAGTATTTAGGAGCTCCAATGACTTTGGGACTAAATTATATCTGTTGCCTGTCTTTTAGGAAGGCTATTTTTGATACACCAGATGAGGATCCAAATTACAATCCACTACCTGAAGAGCGGCCAGGAGGTTTTGCCTGGGGTGAGGGCCAGCGCCTTGGCGGGTAGAACGGCAATGCCAATAATGAGACCCAGCTGGGAAGGACTCAGTGACATACCATTGGGATTCTTTTATCCTTTGTGTTGCAAAAGTGTGGACACTTTTGACAGCTTGACAGATTTTTAACTCCAGAAGCACTTTATGAAATGGTACACTGATTAATCCAGAAGACATTTCCAGCAGTTTGCCAGTAGTTTCTCACTATACTGGTACTCAAAGTGTAATCTCTTGGAGCCAAAAAACTGAAGAAACAAATACCCTGCCACCTCTAACGAACAAGTACATGAGTACTTGAGTTTATGGTGTAAGGCAGAGCTTTTTCTCCTCCTCCTCTTTGATAGACGAGGCCATGGTGTAAATGGAAGTTCCAGAGAGGGCATAATAAAACTGAATTCCATCTCTCTCTCACTGAATTAAAGCTTTTGTGTGTGATCTTTTAAATTATGATAATGTATTCCAGCTCTCCTGCATAGGTCTGAGCTCAGAGCAGTTTACATACTCACTCTTCCTGTCTTCACAGCTTTCAACTGGATTTTATTTCAAGATTGGAAATATGTGGCTGATATATATATCTTACTAATTCAGAATGCCAGCTCCAGTGGGAAGAAAATTCATTGCTGTTGTCCAGATAGTTTGTTCTCATCTGGATTTCACAAAACTTCAAGTTGTCAGACAACGTGGGAAAAGGTGGTGGTGGTGGCAGAGTGTAGGGTGGTTCTTCCAGCAGCAGGAGTTCAGCAACAGGAGAGTCCATCTATAGGCAGAAAGCTAATGTGGCATCTTATTTATTCTGCTTGCATTTCTCCATTAAGAAATACCCAGGAAAAGACGGGTAATGGCCAGCTTTTTGGAAAGCAACAGAAAGATCTTCTGCAGACTTGGAAAACAAGTTAGAATGTTGACTTTGGAGCCAGATGAACAGGCACCAGTTAGGGATACATTTCTCCTGGGCCTTTGGCTGACATTTGTCATTTGCTTCATGAAAAGCCAAGAAGCTTTTTAGAGCTAATTACCTGGTTTACCTTCTCAATCAAGTAGAAATGAGGTTCCACAGAAATGGACACTTAATACCTGTGGTTCAATAAATACTCATCCAAAATGTTAACTTCCCTGGGTCTCAATAGGTTTGTATTCACACTGCCTAAGTAATTCAGAGAACCCAGAGGACTAAAATGGACACCCCCGGGAAAGAGAGTATTTCAAATAGTTTTAGTAAACACCATATAGGCACAGGACTATTTCTTAAGTAGTTCCAGCCTGGTTAAGTGGTAGCTTTCTAGGGTGTGAGATTTTCTTCAAAGGTGAAAGTTTAGATTAAACATAATAAACATCCTAAATGGGAATTTTCAGATTGTGAAATGAAGTGAATAGTGTTTTAGCATCTTTAAATGGGATATGCATAATAATGGAATTTAAATATACATGCTGCTAATTGGTAACTTCCTGAATATAATGGTTGCAGTTTTATGGAATATGGGTTAATGGGACTACTTTTTTTCCTTAGTGGTTTAAAAAAAATCTTAAAAGCCAATCTTGGAATGTATAATCCTTATGGGATTCTTAAATTTTGTTAGATCTTGACTCTGTTCAGGAAAACTGGAATTTAATTAGAATTCTTTTTTATTGTATATTTTGAGGCTAAAAATAGGTTTCTCTAGTTATATTTGTTCCCCCTTAGTTAACTTTGAGTTATCCAATTCATGGAATTTTTGTGGTAAAATTTGAATCCTAAAATCCATTCACTGACCATTTAAGTAAGGAATGTCTGTACATATTAATGACTGGGTAAAACATTAAACAATTTTCTTTTTGGGGGGAAACAAATTTTGAATTTATCACCTAATCACAGTTACGGGATTTTGATTTCTCTAATTTTATGGGATGAGAATTCCTAGTGCTAGGATGCCATGCTGTGCTACTACACAGCCGTGGGCAGTGATAATTTCAATAACTGACCTCGTAAGTTTGGCCAGTCTCACTACCACTATACCTAGCCCTATGTTGCTTAACGGGTTACCTGGGTTTACCTGAACGTAAAAGTCCTCACTTCTTCCCCAGCTTACCTCATTCTTAATTCTTCCAGAACACACTTCTTTTTTGTAAAGCAAGTCAACTGAAAAGTGAGATTTAATATATGGAATTCTGTGACCAATTTACCTGACTTAATTTAAGGGATTCCTGGATTTTACCAGTAATATGAAAAAGCACACTTGACTAAGGCATAGTTTCTTTGTTGTAGAAATACAATATACGTTCATTTTTTTAAATGGACGTGCCAATTGCATCTCCCTAGGAGATACATTTTTTTATACATTTTGGTGTGTTTTTTCACTATAGATTTCTGTTTGTTTCTCTTTTCCACTTGTTCTTTTTCTGTGTCACTCTTGTATGTCCTAAAATCTTTTGTACCTCTTGTGTAGTCTTTCTAAGCAGAGAGCACCCAAGTCCTGGATCTTGGTAAAGTAACCTTCACTCTGTCTCTGGGGCCTATGGAAATTAGGAAATATTGAGCTATTGGCATGTTGGGTAAGGGGCTTCTTAGAATTGTCATCTGTCCTTGATCGCCTGCATTTTATATTGCAGCTGTGTTTTCCTTTGACAGGTGAGTGTCATCTGTGTTGTCACAATACTTTGGTTGTTTGGTTGTTTTCCCTTAAATTATTTGCATATTACATGAATTTACATCAAAGTTGAACTTTTTACGATCAAGTCACTTCTATGCTCAGAAATCCATGATGACTTCTTAGTCTCCATATCAAATGCATACATTTTGTCTTCCTTTGAACCTTACTTTCACTTCTACCTAACAGGGACCTCAATTTAAGTTTCTTCAGTCCTTCAAGGCCTGACTTCTTTCCTGGCTCCTCAAATCTTGACTCTAAGGTCTATTTCATTGTCTTTCTTCTTTGAATCCCTATAAAGCTTCAAGTCTGTATGACATACTCTTACACCAAATTATATATTGTCTTGTACTATTTCTAGCTGGCACATGTATATTAGTTTTGTCTCCTTCATGAGAATGTAAGCTCCTTAAGGGCAGGGACCATGTCTTAAGTTTTTGTATCCACCACAGTGCCTAGCAGAGTGCTTGGCACATGGGTGCTGAATAAATACTTTATTGATCAGCAAACTATTATCTGGTATTTTTAATTAAAGAGAGAATCATGTATGTGTGTGCAAGTATATACCCAGTTGCTGAGGCTTATGATTGTCTTGAAGGAGGGTGGAATAAAACCAAACATGATCAAGGTCAGTGGTTTGGTAGTCAGGCAAGCAAACCAACAATAGTGACCACCAACTGATATCATGGTGAGAAGTCCATAGACCATCGCAGAGCAGTTAAGAATGAAATGTGTCTGACAATTCACCATTTAGAAGAGCCCAAATATTTGAATAGTTAATAGCTTGTAATCATCTGCATAGGAAAGCCACTTAACTACAAGAGACTTTTGGACGGCAGTGTAGATTTCAGATTGCTAATATTAGAGAGGGGAGAAGGAAAGTGTAACACTGCTTGATGCCTATATAGGATTTTATTTTTCAACTCAGGCTGCAGAAAAGCTGGCCAGAGATTATGGATGAGTTGCCTACATATATGGTTTATTTTTCTGCACCATGTAAAAATATTTTGAGCCAACATTTAAAATTGACAGATTTCACATGAAAATCTTTATTTTTCACTTTTCTTGAAAAAAAATAAAAGGAAGATCTGGCAATACCCAGCCTGCATGGCAGCTATTGCCTGGAGGTGACTAGTGGCTTCCATTAGAGGCAGGGCATGTTCTCTATCGAGGTTATTTAACTCATTTATGTTACGGTACCTGGACCTTTATAATCATTTGGAACATAGGTCTCCTCCATTAGGTTACTTTGGAAAGTACACTGGGTAAAAGAACTGAGGTCTGTCTTTTACATACTAAACGGCCAAAATTTGAGAGTTAACAGTTATTGCTATGGTCCTAATATTTGTATCCCCCCAAAATTCATATGTTGAAATCCTAATGCCTGATGTGATGGTATTAGGAGGTGGGGCCTTTGGGAGGTGCTAATGAGATAGAACCCTCATTAATGAGATTAATGCCTTATTAAAAAGCTCCAGAGATCCCTATCCCCTTCCATCTAATGAGGACACAGAAAGCAGCGTCAATGAACCAGGAAGAGAGCCCTCACCCAAAGGCAACCATGCTGTTGCCTTGACCTTGGACTTTCCAACCTCCAGAACTGAGCAATAATTTTCTGTTGTTTGTAAGCCACCCAGTCTGTGGTACTTTGTTATTGAAGCCTGAACAGACCAAGACAGTTACTTTCCCTTCTAGTTTTGGGTTGCCTTTCTAAATATTTAAAGGTAGGAATTGAAATTTTGTCAATTTATTTTTAAACATATCTGCTAGTAGTTCAACATGCACGTTTTCAATACCCCCTGGTCACTAAAGTGTCAGCAACTAGAGGAAAACTACCTCTGACCTGGAAGAAAGGGGAAGGAGAATTTTAAGAGGTTCACAAGCACAAGTTTCATGGAGATGAACTTCAGAGGATGCCTGAAGTCCTTCACATGGGTTGAAGCTTATGAATTCTTTGAAAATCATTTCTTAAATGCAGAGCAAACAGTTGCTTACCAGTCTTTCTATGGTGAATTAGCAAATCATTGAAGAGCTTTGAATTTAGGAGGGGAAGAAGGAATGAGTTTTATCTAGTTTTCCCTTCTGGGGTTCTGGATCTTCTCATTGATTGGTGTTTGTGTAATGGTGGTAGGGAGCACTGCAGAGAACTTCAGAGTCTGGCAGGAATTGTTGGGGGAAAGAAGGGTAAAAGACTATTTTAGTTCCATTAAACTCCCTCTTTCCTTGTTTGTATTACAGAAGCAGACCATGTGCATTGGGATAGTCATTTTCTGAGGAGAATATGATTGTCATAGAATATATCATATAATGCTTTCCTTTTATGTAGCCTGAGACCACCAGTATCCTTTTCAACATTCTAATTTTGTGACATCTCAATGACATTTATCTGTCAGCGTAAGAAACATCCAAACCTGTAGGGAATTTTAATCAGTTTATTTGAGGCAAACTGACGAAAATCGCTGGGAAGCAAAATCTCAACAGATTAAGAAAATGCTCCAGAGAATGGCAATTTTGCTGCTTATTTTACACATTAGAATCAAAGGAAGAGGTGTAAGGAATGTTACATGAAATCCATTGGTGGTAGATAAAGGGTGTGGGAGAAAGTAAAGCTGGGAAATCTCTGGGATTAAAATAGAGGGACACGTACTTCTTTTACATTAGTGGGTACAGGAGAGTTAATAATTAACACTTATAGCACATAGAGATGGTATTTGAGGAACAAAATTATAATGAGGGTTTCTGTGGTGTCCTGCTCTGGTGCAGTGAGTTATGCCTTGAGGGGTCTGGGGAATAAAAGGATTACTTTGACAATCCAAAGGTATGTTATCTTAGATGCAAAAAGACAATGGACTTATTTAAGGTAAAGATTGACCTTCTCAAGAAAACTACAGGTCTAGGATGTGACTACCTTCCAACCTGCTTTTGGGAATTTTTATGTTCAGACCATCCTATGTGATTAATTTCAATCTCTAAGTTCGTAGGGACCCCCATGCTGGCCTTCCCTGAGCTCGTCAGGTTTAGCATGTGGTCCTTCTTTCGGCCACAAATCTCAGAGTCTCAGTTTCTTCTTCTGTAAATTGGGGATACTGTCAGTATCTACTATATAATATAAATTGTTTAGAGGACCACACAATTGGTGTGTGTTCCCCTTGATTTTATAAAATTAAGCACTTTCCTTGAAGAGCGAGTATTATTGTGGGCAAAGAAGGGGAAACGCGCGTTGATCATAATTAGTATTACCAGAACAATAAAATGGGGGGAAGATCGCTTTATTATGCAAGGTTAAGGTCCCATGGAACCATAAACCCCTCTTTCGCTGTTGTCGATAGGGGTCTTTTTCCCCCTGTACCTCGGATGCTGCTCTCCCCGCCCTCAGGAAGTGAAATCCGTCCCAAGCTCCCAGTGCATGCTGGGAATTGCAGTCCCTTTCCTAAAAGCTAGGGGTGGCCATGAGGTCGGTCATACGTAGTCTCTGGGAGCTGCTAGCACATGGCGGGAAGGGGCAGCGCGCGCTAGCTGTTTGCGCTGGGGAGCTGCAGGAGCTGCCCGGCCTTGCCCCTCTGGTCGCTGTGTCCTGACATGTCTGAGGAGGCGGGCTTTCAGCCGGCCAAGAGATTCCGGCAGGGCTCGGGGCCTCCTAACCGCTCCGGGTACTGCTCTCCGGGGAGGCAAGTGGTAATGCTGCCGAGTGCGGGCGGCGGTGGCAGAGGAGGAGGCCAGAGGCAGCAGCCGCCCCTGGCCCAGCCCTCCGCCAGTCCCTACCTGGAGGCTGTGGAGCGGCAGCGGCGGAGTCTGCCCATCTTCCAGGCTCGGGCGCAACTCCTGACCCAGCTCCGAAACCTGGACAGCGCTGTTCTCATCGGTAAGTGGCCACGGCCAGGTTCTTCCTTGCTCCCTGTTTCTGGCTCTGCGAGAACAGTTTTTCTTAGGTTCCTCTCACCCTCTTTCATTTGTTTCTACGAGAAACCTGACTGCCTTTTCTGTGCCAAGCCAGGAGAGAGGCCTTGGAAGAGTGTGGGACAGCCCTGCTCTGGAGGTGCTTACCTGCCAGTGGGAGTGACCGACGTGTTAGGCAAAGACTCCTCTTCCGTGGGAAAGGGTAGAGGGGCATACTTTGGGAGCTTAGAAGAGTGGATTGAACCGTGGGAGGAGACGGCAGGGGAGTTGATCCCAAAGGAAGGGCATTCTACGCCAAGATTTGAGTCTGCTGCATGAGAGACAAGTAGTGGTGAGAAACAGTTCGATTTGACAGAAAGTAGTTTCTGGTGCATGAACTAAGGCAGAGTTGTAGATTGAGGACTGATTACAGGGGGCTTTGATCTCCAGTGTTTAAGTCAGAGGGGCTCCTGAAGGATTGAGTGGATGAGCCTCCAAAGTGGGGAAGAAGACCCAGAATAGTCAATAGTCAAAGGAATAGAGTTATAAGAAGGGAGTGAACAGCTGCAGCAATGTGGCCCAGTAATCCAAGGACCCCCAAAATGCTCCCTAGTTTTGGATGTGATGTACTGATTGTAGATCCCATGGAGCAGTATTTCAGCAGATTTGTGGAGTAGGAGCTGATTTGTCATTGGGCTGAGGAGTAAGTCGGAGGTGAGGGGATGAAGGCAGTGGTAGCAGGCTTCTGTTTTGAGAAAAAGTAAGGGGACTGAGAGGAACTTGCAAGTACATATTCATAGGTTGAGTGGAAGAACTCAGTAGAGAGAGAGACTGAAGATGGTAAGCAGGCACTAATATAGCAGAGGTTAGGGAGCATGGAGAAGGGAGGGCACTTGGCAACAAGGGCTAAAAGCACAGCTGGTCTGGACTATGATAAAGGATGTCCAAGAGATTGGGGTTGCCGGAGAAGGAAGTGAGAATGGGTGTGACTGCAGAAAAGCTTACAGGGGAATGTAGAGAGAGGTCACATTTGAGGACTGCTCTTTCTGCTGAGAATGGGAGTTTCAGGGCTTCAAGTAGGTCCTTGGGGCAGATGGCGACAGAAGACAGGCTGCAAAAACAAGAAAAGGATCGATGGTAGTGCTTGTGCCCAAGTGCATTTGGCCCACAACAAACTCAGATCTTCGTCTGCACAGCTGGGTTATTTTGCTTTATCAATGCTAGTTATCTAATATAGAAGCAGAAAAGATGGACAAGGAGACATTGATCCAAGTTTGGGGTTTTGCCTGGTGGATTCAGTAGGAGTGCAGAATAATCAAATTCTTAGTCCATGAATCTTGGCTAGGTCAGGAAGGGTAAGTGGTCAGAGGGGAGAAAATGGAAGAATAACGGGACAGTAGGACTCTGTGAGGTCAGAGAAATGTAGTGGTGGCAAGGAGAGGAAGGATGCACAGGTTTACCAAGTTCTTTGTTCTAAGTAAGCACTGTTAAAGGAGCCCACGAGGATAGAAAGTAACGGGTGCTTACTGTATGCAGGATGCTCAAGTACATGGAAGAGACAGACAGACCTTCTCTGCCCTCCGTGAGCTTCTGGGACTGGAGGACAAAAGCATTTAAATACTTTCACTCAGTATGTGGTAACCAGTGCTGGCAGAGAGATGAATGAGGCACTAAAGGAGCATAGTGGAGGCCACCATAGCAGCTTCAGGGGAGAGAGTTTAGGTCTACGTCATCCTGTAGAGTTTGCCAGGCAGACATCGTGACAGCAGGTACTTCATAATAGTGAGGGCCAAGGCAGAAGGTTTGGAAGAAGGTGGCAGGCTGGGAATAGTAAGGATTTTGTTATGGCTGCAGTTTATGTATGTCACTTCGTGTCAGAGCATATAAATCTCAGTCGTTTGAATATACAACCTTTTATATTATAATTTTATTTCATTTTGTTTTTACTATACCTATTATTGAATATTTATATTGTTTACTTTTTTTTTGCTGTCATGAACAAAGTTGAATAAAGCATCTTTGAAGCTATATCTTTATACACATCTTTAATTAATTCCTTATACTCAATTCCTGAAAGTGGAATGTGGGTCAAAGCATATAAACATTTTAAAGATT
This sequence comes from Pteropus alecto, assembly GCF_000325575.1. Taxonomy (NCBI): domain Eukaryota; kingdom Metazoa; phylum Chordata; class Mammalia; order Chiroptera; family Pteropodidae; genus Pteropus; species Pteropus alecto. The sequence goes on from NW_006442497.1 coordinate 2,213,847, forward strand.
TTTCTAGTATAATTTGGCCTCCTGACAATTCCAATTAACACTCCACCAACAGTATCTGTGAGTCCCCATTTTCCTGTGGCCTTGTCAACTTTGAGTATTTTCTTTTTTCCTTCTGACTTTGAACTGTTTGTTTGGTGAAATTTGTTTCAATTTGCATTTAAATGAGACTTTTCTTTCCTAGGGGAAACTGGTTCTGGAAAGACTACTCAGATACCTCAGTACCTCTATGAAGTGGGGATTAGCCGCCAGGGCATCATTGCTGTGACTCAGCCTCGTCGAGTGGCTGCCATCTCTCTTGCTACTAGAGTCTCAGATGAGAAGAGAACTGAACTTGGGAAGCTGGTACCTAATTTACTTCTTTATGAGCATTTCTCCCGTCCCTGCCTTTTTTTTTTTTTTTTCCTGTACAAGCCTTCTTACACATTGTGAGCTTCTTTCTTGCCACAATAGTTCAGGCCTATCTCAGAGTTCTTTACCAGTTCCTAAAAGAGCAAAGGATCTAACAGGCTGTCAGTCTTATTTGCTTTGCTTTAAAAATCAGCTGGCAAGATGGATAAATTAGTTGTCTTCCTTGAGCATTTTTAAGGCTTCAATAACCTCTGTTAAATCTCTTATATGTCTTTCTAGAAAAATTTTAAGCATTTTTCTGTGTGGGTATTGAGAATGAGTCCTAGAACTATGTATGTCAAATGTATTTGTATGTGTTTATGCATTTCACTTAAAAACATCTTGGACATTTTTTCACATCTGTACATAGCTTCACTTGAAACTATAAAGTAGCTGGGGGTAGGAGACTAGTTTTAAATTCTTTGTAATGCTTATTATAATTACAGTTAAAGGTGCATGTCCATTATGTATGTCCACCACTAGACTGCATGCTTCTGAGGGAGCAGGGCAGGGTCAGTATTGGTCTTGTTCACTGTGACAGGACAAGTGCCTGGCACAGTGCTGGTTACACAGTGGGTGTTTATGTGCTTCAACATAGGTTGGCTATACAGTACGCTTTGACGATGTCACCTCAGAAGACACCAGGATCAAGTTCTTGACAGATGGCATGCTTCTGCGTGAAGCAATTTTAGACTCCCTGCTTCGGAAGTACAGCTGTGTCATTTTGGATGAAGCCCATGAACGGACTATCCACACAGATGTGCTCTTTGGAGTGGTGAAAGCCGCACAGAAGAGGCGGAAGGAGCTGGGGAAACTGCCTCTCAAAGTAGGTACAGCATGCTTAAGGAAAGGCCTGTATTCCTTCCTCAATATGTCTTCAGAACTGTGGAGAAAGTCAGTCATAATGGGAGTGGCACAGGCCCCATCATCTGCTTTTAGGGCTTGGGAGGGACACAGATAGACTGTTGCAATGTTTGTTTCCCATCATCCTCTTCCATCTTATACATAGGTTATTGTGATGTCAGCTACAATGGATGTGGACCTGTTCTCTCAGTATTTCAATGGAGCCCCCGTCCTCTACCTGGAGGGTCGGCAGCATCCAATCCAGATTTTTTACACCAAACAGCCTCAGCATGATTACCTGCACGCTGCACTTGTTTCAGTCTTCCAGATCCACCAGGTATGGGATGGGAAGCCAATTCCTGGAAAGGTCTGTTTTACCTTGCAGTACAGCTGATACAGCATTCATCCTTGAAAAGGAAAACTACGGAATGAAACAACCTGGTGAGCCATGTCATTGAGTAAAGAATTCACTTACCATGTCTAAGTTTTTATTCTTTTTTTCAGTATCTCTTATTTTCTCTAAAAAGAAAAATAATTTAACTCTGACCACAATCTTTACTCAGCTGAGCCAGAATACTTCCATATGTAGAACAATGGCTTGCAAACATTTTTTGATCATAACCTCCAATAAGAAGCACATTTTATGTTATAACCCAGTACACACTGAAATAAGTCTTATGAAACACTGCCTCCTTTACTACATGTAATATGTTCTGGTATTTTCTACTTCATATTAAACAAAGTTGGTATTGGCCCAATAATTGGGTTCCAATTTAGAATTTTATTTTTTTTTTAAAAAAATACTGTATTAGAGAAATATTTCAAACTCTCTTCTCATTTTATTAAACATTTACTTAAAAATTTGAGTGAGTAAATCACCTCATTTTTGTTTAATTTGTATTAAATTAACTGTTTTTATCTTCCCATTAGCTTTCTCAAAAAATTTAGAGACAAACTTCTAAAATTAATTTTTATTTTAATCTAAGTTATGCATGTGTATTTGAAGTTTAAAGAGTCAAGTAGTTAATTCTAAAAGCTCATTAAAAACCAGCGGTTGCTTTTACTTCCCCATCCCACATCCTGCTCTTTAGAGTAACCACCTCAAATGTCTTAGCTTTTCCCCCTAGATATTACTTTCATATTTCTAAAATAACCTGTTTATATTGCTATTTTTGACTTGTTGATATTAGACATTATATGTTAATTTTTTACTATGGTAGATGAGGATTTAGAAATACCCCTTCCCAACCTTTTGCTTCTCTCTTTTGTCATTTCAACATGGTTATATCACAATGTTTTTTAAATCAAGTATGTCCCTACATTGCTAGCAATGTACCATCCCAATGCCTTGTTCCTCGTACGAAACAGTTGTACGCGTTTTCTGTGTATGGCTAATTTTTTCCCAAGTGTCCCAACATCCATCATATGCCAATCATAAATATTTGTTATGTGTTCAAACATATTCCACTTTTTCCAAGAATCCTTTATGCTGTTCTTCTGCTCAGAGCAGGTTGCTCTCTTGGGCCTCCATGTAGCTGTCATCCTGACTCTTCCCTTTGCCCTCTTCCTGTGTTGGCTGTATCAGGTAGAAGAGGGGACCTGAGGGGACACTGTACTCAGACTTTGAGACTATCCCTGGGTTTTCACCCTCCCACAACCCCCCTCTCCCTTGCACCCAAGTCCTGAGTCTTGCTGGCTTCTCCAGGAACATTGGCACATCTCTTGTCACCGTATCCTCTAGCAGGCACCCAGGTTGGAATTTCCTCTGCCCAGCCAAGTCATTCACTTCCTCCTCCCATCTCTTCCATCTTTTAAGAATAGGTTGAAACTTTTGATCTATTCTCTTCTATTGTCTTTGTCTCTCTAGGCTTATATCTTCATGTCAGCTTGATAGTATTTTGGGAAAAAGTCAGTTTGTCTTGTTTAACTTCTAAAAACCCACTTGAGGTGAGGCTTTTTCATGAATGATGGTCGCAGATGCATTCAGGTGACATGGTAGCTTCGATGAGTCCTCCCACTGATAATGTTTTGACTATTTGAGATTTTATCCTATCTGCATGTACCTCTGAACATTTATCCTGTTAATACTGGACTAAAATAGTACCTGCACACACACATACATACATATATACATACATACATACATATGTACATAAATAGATAAATACATATTCACATATATACACATACACACATTATTATTATTAAATATTTTTTCAGTTATTTTGCCATCACGTACTTTACAGATATATCTGAACAGATTTCAGTGAAAGGTGAATAAGTGTGTTGTTAACACTTGGATATATTTCCCTTTGCAAGGTGAAGCACTTCTCTTAATGCCTAATAATCCCACTTTACCTTTATTATAGGAAGCCCCTTCTTCTCAGGACATTCTGGTGTTCCTCACTGGTCAGGAGGAGATAGAAGCAATGAGCAAAACTTGCCGAGACATTGCAAAGCACCTCCCAGATGGCTCCCCCTCCATGCTGGTCCTTCCTTTATATGCCTCCCTGCCCTACGCCCAGCAGCTCCGTGTCTTTCAGGGGGCCCCAAAGGTGAGTGCACCACCTCCTCTGTCCAGCCCCAGCCCTGGGCATGCAGACGAATCACCAGTGGGGCCTGTAGGTGTGCCTATTACCGGACTCCAGATAAGATTTATGGGACAGGACACTCAGTAATATTAATATTCCTGTAGCTGAAAAGCTGCAGGAATATTAATATGTAGCTACAGATACGGCTCTCTTGTGGCAAGAACAGTTGTCAGGGCATGAAGGAAAGTACAAAGGTAAAAGCTGAAAGGTAAATGAATGATTCTTCTAAGGTCCAACATAGCAAGCCACATTTGTCCATAATATCATTTATTGGGTGCCCATACTGTGCCAAGCACTGTGCTAACATTTTATACACCCTGTCTCTCATCCTCCCAAGAACTGGCAAGGTAGGATAGGATCCTGTTTTATAAACACTGAGGCCTAGAGAAGTGAAGTAACAATTGCTCAAGGGCCACACAGTAAGTAACTGGCAGGGCCAGGGTTCCAGCTCATCTACCTGCTTTTGGATCTTGTGTCTATTCGCTACATCTCTTCACCTCCAAATAGGCTTTTAATACTGGAATACTCTCCTCCCCCACTCACTGTAATGACTGACCTTCAATATTGATAGCTGGCATTAATAACAAAATCATCTTTTTTGATCATGAGTTAATTATAGAAATTAATGGTGAGGAATATGCTTGAAAACTTCTGAATCATGTGTGTCATACGGCTTTTTGGTTTTCTTCCTCCTTTTAGGGCTATCGCAAAGTGATCATTTCAACCAACATCGCTGAAACCTCCATAACCATTACAGGAATAAAATATGTAGTTGACACGGGCATGGTTAAAGCAAAGAAGTATAATCCTGGTGAGAATTTGTAGTTCATGAACATCTCTTCTGTGTATAGTGAACAACCGTGGAGTTTCCTGTAGTCCCACAGTTTCCCCCAAATGAGCATTCTATGTTTGTAACTAACTGAGATTTGGGTGGCAGGCACCAAAAGTGAGACAGTCTGGGAGCCAGGTCCAGAAAGATCTGAGGTAGATATGAGACAAGAAGGACGGGCAGAAAGAGAAGCCCAGGTTTGACAAACTTGGGAACAGAGGCTCCGGAACCTGGACAGAAGGTTCAGAAACTGTCAGAAGTTGAGTGAGAATAATAGCACTAGGATCAGGGACAGCCTGATACCACATCAAAAGGCTCTTGTCAGAAATACTACTTGAGCATGGCTGGTTCAAGTTTCAGGTTTCCCAGGATTCCCTAGGCTGGGGTGAGGTGCTAGCTATGTCCTGAGCATGTTCAGCGAGAAGCTTGCTTAAGTCATTTTTCTTCATGTTTTATACCTTGCTTTATTCTGCAGAGGATTTGAATCAGCTGAAATTATTGCTCCCAAATATTTAATTGAAAATGCACTACAAGCTGCTGACTTTCACATGTGTATCTCTTGGAGATGCACATGTGAAAGGAGTTGGTTCTTCAGTGCCTGGCACAGAGTACACCTTTATCAAGAAAATGAGTCTCATTTACTCCTAGGAGTAACAAGATAGCACATTGTCTCTCTTTTACAGTTGAGGTGGGAGGGAGGATACAGTGCACAAGGGACTGGAGGCATTTCATTCTCGAGTCATTGATTGATAGGGTGACAAACTATCCTGGTTTGCCAGAGACCGTCTAGTTTTCTCAGTGAAAGTCCCAAGTCTTGGGCTAACTAGGGTTGTTGTCACCCTATTATCTAAGCCATTCCTCTGAAATTTACTCCTCTGGCCCCTTCCTTCGAGCATGAAGTTTTTCTGATGTTTTAGTAACAGATTTCACACAGTGTCCACTGCAGGGACACAGCAGTTTCACTGCAGAACAATCTGGTTTTGTGCTTTCCGATTTAGACTTGAGTTTTTTTGGACTCATGTCTTACAGCAGCGGTCCCAACCTTTTTGGCACCAGGGACCAGTGCTCCTTTGAGGATCTAATGCCTGATGATAGGTGGAGCTGAGGTGGTGATGCTAGCTCTGGGGAGCGGCTGCAAATACAGATGAAACTTTGCTTGCTCGCCTGCCACTCACCTTCTGCTGTGTGGCCTGGTTCCTAACAGGCCATGGACCTTCTGCTGTGTGGCCTGGTTCCTAACTGGTCCACGGCCTGGGGGCTGGGAGCCTCTGTCTTACAGAAAGGATAACTGGTGTTCTGAGGAATGCTTCTTTTTGTACACACTGTAGAAACAGTTTGTTTGTGTAATGAGTGAAGTGCTAATGTGGGCCATTCTCCCTCCAGTCAGTGGCCTGGAGGTATTAGCTGTGCAGCGGGTATCAAAGACCCAGGCCTGGCAACGCACAGGACGGGCTGGCAGAGAGGACAGTGGCATCTGTTACCGGCTCTACACAGAGGATGAGTTTGAGAAGTTTGAGAAGATGACTGTGCCAGAGATACAAAGGTAGGCCCAAGGCGCTCCTACCTACACCCCTGCCATTTGTCCCCATATCTCCCTTTCCAGCTTGGTCATGTCTTCCCAGAGCCACAGTTCTTACTAACACTTCTCAGTGGATGGTTCTGACTCACTGGCTGGAAGACCAGGGAGAGTGAACAACCCAAGTCTCCCTCTTTATAGGTGTAACCTGGCGAGCGTGATGCTGCACCTCCTAGCAATGAAAGTCCCCAACGTTCTCACCTTTGACTTCATGTCTAAACCGTCTCCAGGTAAGTGGAATCTTCAGTGGAGTAGGTGTACAAGTGGACAAGCAGCAGCAAATGGACTCTAAAAAATAATATTTCATTCTCTTGCAGAGAACATTAAATATCAGAGAAGCATCTCAGAATCATGAAAGGATAGATTCTGTGCCATCAGCACCATCCTGGTGCAGAAACAATGGCTTCCTATAGGGCTTACAGTCAGTTCCATGACCACAGGCACCAATGAAGGTAGTTGAGGGGGATCCATAGGTTATGCAGAAATCTAATGAAATTGTACTTCAGCCAGCAAAAGGACTGAACAGATCAAGCTTCTTAGCTTTTGAGTGGAATTTGATCGGTTCCCGCCCTTTTGTGACAGTCTCTCCATGGAGGAAGAAAAAGTAATTGGGATTCTTAATGATGTAGCTTTGGCACTTGGCACCTCCTCGTTACATCATTTTCCTTTTCTTTATTTTCTCTCCCTTTTTTAAGTGAAGAAATGCAATTGGCTTTTTTAAAAAAGTAAAAATTGATGGGTATACAAGCATTTTTCAGGTTCTTTGTTTCCTGTTCCTGAAGCCACTACTGTGACCATTTTCCAGTCTTCTAGAGAAAAATCAATGCACATGGAAGTATATTAGTCTCTTTAAAACACAAATAGCAATACACATTGTTCACTCTTCTACACTTTATTTTTATTTTCTTCCAGTTTTATTGAGATATAATTGACATACATCACTGTATAAGTTTGAGGTTAACAGCATAATTGATTTGCCTTACATATATTGCAAAATGATTACTGCTATAAATTTAGTTAGCATCCATCATCTCATATAGATAGAATAAAAAGAGAAAGCACAAAAAGAAAAAATTGTCTTTTTTCTTTACATTGCTAAATTCCTACACACAAAGGAAGAACATGCATGTAAGGTAGAGGTAGTAGTAAAACCAACACCTGTGTGTCCCTTACCAGTGCCCTTGAAGCCCCCTGGACCCCTCCCTGCTGTATTCGATTCTTTCCCACTCCCTTGAGGTAACCCCCTCCCACATTTTGCTTGTAGTTCCCTTGCTTTTCTATAATGTTTTATTATACATGTGTGTATCTCTAATCAATGTATTATTTCAGTTTGCATGTTTATCGATTCTTCAGTAACCTTCCCTTTTCATTCATCATGTTTTATAAGGTTTATTTGTGTTGATGCATTTTCACCACTGAATGCTATTCCATTCTATGAATAAAGCAAAGTGCACTTAGCCATTCTGTTGATGAGACATTTGCACATTGCTTTCTGCACCTAATATATTTTACACATCATTTTCTCTCAGTATGTAAATACTCATTACATCTTAGAAATGCTTTTTTATTCTCCAATAGGGAATGCATTTACATGGTTCAAAATTTGTAAAGTATAAAAGAGTGAGGCACTGGTGTTTCCATTGTCATATGTGTGCTTCTGGAGATACAGGTCCCCTACGTATATGAGCATGTCTGTGTGTGAAATTCTTAAACTAACATCACTGCGTCTAAAATTTACATACATATTGCCAAATTACAGACCATTCTTTAAAAAGGCAATTGAACTGAAGGCAGTGGTGTCATTAACAGCTTTGAAAGTGTGTCTTGGGAACAGCAGTGGTTGTGATCTTTGCTGTGGTTTGATCAGTTGTAAGTTAGGAGAAGCTCCCAGAAATACTGAACTAGCTGCAGCTCCTTTTTTGGATTTTTTGGCTCCTTTTTATGTCTCTTTCTTTAGATCACGTTGAGGCGGCCATTGCCCAACTGGACCTGTTAGGTGCTCTTGAACATAAGGATGACCAGCTTCCCTTGACTCCACTTGGAAGAAAGATGGCAGCATTTCCTTTAGAACCCAAATTTGCCAAAGTAAGTGATACCATCTCTTTAGCCCCCTTTCTGTACATTACAGCATCCCAAAGTAGACTCCTAAACCCAGTGCTTCTAGATTAATCTTCACTTTTTCTCCTAAATAATTATTAACCCCTACTTTGTGTCAACAATGACTTCTGTTCTATGTGGGATTCAAACATATTAAGTCATGAGCTCTACCCACAGAGAATGTGACAGTCATTCATCTTTCAAAAAAAATAAAGTAACACACCTTTGTGGTTTTAGAAACACCTGCCCTTTAATACCTTAGAAGGGAAGCTGCAAAAGTAGTATACAGAAATACTGTATTCAGAAGCTAGAAAGAATCTTGATTTATGCAGTTTTAAATTTTGATTTGCAGACCATCCTCCTGTCCCCCAAATTCCACTGTACAGAGGAGATACTGACCATTGTCTCCCTGCTGTCTGTGGACAGTGTTCTCTACAACCCTCCCTCCCGGCGGGATGAAGTGCAGGGTGTCCGGAAGAAGTTCACATCCAGCGAGGGCGATCACATTACCCTGCTTAATATCTACCGGACCTTCAAAAATATAGGAGGAAATAAGGTGAACCTTGTCTCATTCCTTTTCTCTGATGATCCCTCCTTTCAGACATGTGGTTTAAGTGGATCTTCCCTTTTTTGGCTGAATCACCAAAAGAGCCACAAAAAGAATGCCAGATGTCATTTCAGAAACATCTGCGTACAGGGACAATACGAGGAAAGAAATGTAATTCCTGCCTTTCACTTTGCCTGTGTTTAACTCGTACTTAACGTGAGCAAGTTAGTTAAGTGTTTAAGTGTTTAGTGACCCAGTTCCTTAACTACCAAACTTGCTTCTAATTTTCTTAATCATAATTTTTGCTTGTATGACATTTGCCTGTGTTTAACTCGTACTTAATGTGAGCAAGTTAGTTAAGTGTTTAAGTGTTTAGTGACCCAGTTCCTTAACTACCAAACTTGCTTCTAATTTTCTTAATCATAATTTTTGCTTGTATGACATTTCAGTTCCTTGGAACAATGTGGAAATTGGCAGTATATTGTTTCATTTATCAATACAATCAATAATTATTCCATGATTTAATTTCATCTGCATTTTAATATAGTCAATTCTTTAAAAAAAAAAAAAAAGCTGCCACCCACTTTTAGCAACTGTGAACATTTTGCTATATTTGCCTCAGTTTATTTTTAAGGAAATGAAATGCTGTAGATTTATACAGCAACATCCCTGCCCTGCTCCTATCCCACTCCTTCCTCTCTATTTAACTACTGTCCTGAAGTTGGAATGTGTTCTCATGGGTGATAACATACTTTTGCTTCATATCTATGAACATTAAGTACTATAAGTTCTTACACTGCCCTCTTTGCAGCTTGTTTCCACTTTCAGCACTGCAGTGAACATTTGTACAGGTCTCCTTGTCCACAATGGGATGAATCTCTGGGGTCAACACCCAGGAGTGGACCAGCTGCATCCAGCTTGACCAGGCTGGCATGTGGCTCCCCAGAGTTGTCAGTACCTTTTCATACTCCCCATGATATGTATAAGATCCATCTTCTCCAACTTTTAGTTGAAATGACTTTAATTTTTGCCAAGTTGATGAATGCAAATAGTATCTCAGCTATTTAAACTACTTTGCCTTGATTTCTCAGGAGACTTAGAATCCTTATGTAAGTTTATTGGTTACTACTCATTTCTAGTTAATCTTCTGAGTTGTCTATTCCTATCTTTTGTCTATATTCTACTAGATTATTGGTCTTTTTCTTATTGATTTGTAGGAGTTTTTTTGTGTGTGTGTGTGTTTTTAATGTGTTCTGGAGGTATATTTCCTTTATTGGGTATAGTGATGCACACTTCTGTCTGTAGCTTCATGGTGACTTGATATAAGAAAATTTTTACTTTTACTTTAGTTTAAATTATTAATATTGTTTCTTATGGTTCATGCTTTTTGATATAAAGATATTTTCCTGTATTTATTTTTGGCAACTGAAGTTTTCACTCTGAATTAAACTATGTGCTAAAATGTTATATTATTTTCTCCATGGAAATAAGATGGTTGTGATATCTTTTTTTCTCCTATTCAGGATTGGTGCAAAGAGAATTTTGTCAACAGCAAGAATATGATGCTAGTAGCTGAAGTCAGAGCACAGTTGAGGGATATCTGCTTAAAGGTATTCTGCCTTGTTCTTTGAGGGGAACTAAGCTGTCACTTTTTTCTAGGTGAAAAATTTTTAATTGCTTATTGCTAGTGATTGCAAAAGAAACTCTTGTAGGAAAATTTTTAAATAAGGAAGAAAGTAAAAATTACCAATTCTGCCTCTATTTTGATCTATTTCCTCATAGCCTTGTTTTTAAATGTTTATTATGCAATTAAGTTACATTGTATATATAATTTATACTCAACTTCCAACTGTCCAATGTTAGAATTCTTCCTAAGACTTTTTTTTTAGTAAGAATGTCTTTTTTTTGAGATTACAAAAGCAGTGCATAATTGTTACAAATTGATGCAGTGCAGAAAATAGTGATATGTAACACCAAAAGTTTCAAAGTCTCCTGTGCCTCCAAAGATAAACCACTGTTAACAATTTGGTATAGATCCTTCTAGAGTTTTTTCCTGTGTGTGTATGTTTTTGTGTATGTGTGTGCATACATACACATGGATATATATGTAAAATTTTCTTTTTAAAACAAATATGCAACTTGCTTTTTCCCACTTGGTAGACTTCTTAAATACTTAGTGTGTCTGGGTTGTCTTTCGTTGTATGTGTCTATCTCATTCTTTTGAGTAACTTCATAGCATTTCATTGTATCCACTACGTTTTACTTAACCAGGCCCTTAATGATGGTCATTTAGATTATAATGACCATCCTCCTACATATGTTTGTGGCCTGGTACACATAGAATGATGAATTCATGGATGGTGAATTTGAGTCTTAATAGTTATTGCCAAATCATCTACCAGAAAGTTTTCTATTAGCTTATATTCCCTCTTAGAGTGCATGATGGTTTAAACTCCTGTCATGCGTATATTTAATGATTGAAGGACACTCCACATTTTACATCAGAGGTAGCAGTAGTTTATGGAAGCATCTCCTATTGCTGAGCACTGAAAGTGCCCACTTTTTGCTGTTATAAATAAGTCTGGTGAAGATCTGTTCATCAGGCCCCTTCTGAGAGAGCCACCTCAGTGCATACCGTCTGCACAGTCCTAGGAGAGTATTGCCTGTACCCAACCTGTGTCTTATACCAATGGCCTCTTGTTAGCACTGAAGCTATTTCTTTCCGTAATAGCTTGCAGTGTTCTGAATTATACACATTTTTCTAACCCTGCTTGCCCTTGGACAGTTTTCTTTCCAGACCATCTCTTGGTTTCTTGAGTTTTCTGTTTATTAATGACAGTAGAAGTGGTGCTCCTCTGTTAGTTCTGACTTAGGAAGCTTTAGTGGCTGACCAGGCCTCTCTTTATATGCCAGACCCTGATCAAAGTCCAAGGGTTTTACAAATCTGCCTAAGACCAAGCATCTTAAGGAATAATCTAGAGGGACAATCTGACATGTGCGTATGTATATGTATATGTGTGTGTGTATATACACATATACACACACATATATAAATATGTGTGTGTGTGTATATATATATATACATACACATACATACATGAATAACTCATGTGAGGAGCCAGTAATAATTATAATCACATATGTTTATGAAATAATTATTAAGACACTGTTCTAAGAACTTTTCATGTGATTGCCTTATTTGAAATCTTTACTTCACCCCCATAAGGTTGATTCTGTTGTTATTCCCATTTTACAGATGATGAAACTAGAGCCTAAGGAAGTTAAGTAATTTGCCCCAAATCACACAGCCAGTGAGTAGTGGAGCTGGCAGACTGAAAGAGGAGACTACCAGTTAGCAGTAGGACTCTGGGCTTCCTGGGGGTGGTGATCCTGAGCTACATCCTGACAGATGAGGAAATAATGTCTTCATCAGGCCAGGATCAGCTGATTGCAAAGAACTAAACCTCATGAGCTACCTTAAAGGGAAAAAATGGGAATAAAGAGGTATCTCTGGGAACCTATGGGCAGGAGATAGTCCAGCCCCACAGGGACTGGAATGAGGAACCAGAAGAGGCTGTCAGGAGCCAGCACAGCTTTCTCTGGGCCTGCTTGACCGCTCATTTTGGCTGTTCTCTGCGTGTCTCCCCCCTCTCACCTTCTGCTTCAGCACATAAGTGACTGCTTTTCCTGGCCTCCCACTCAAGAGACTAACAGGGATTGGTCAGGTTTCCCATATTCAGACTCCAGATGCCTGGAGGAGAGAAACTGGCCCAGTATGGATCAGGCAAGTGTTCACCACTGGTTCAGCTGTGGTCTGGGGTATAATATAAGGTGATGTGACCTGCTCAGTGGGTGGTGAGCTAGGAGACACTGATGACTGGCACTTTCACCGTGGAGCTGAGGGGTGTTCTGTCTCCTAGGAGACACATACGAAGGCACCCTCATGGAATGGGCCTAGGGAAGAGAAGGCAGTTGATTTTGGAGGACCTGAGGAGGCTCATTCACAATTTGAAGCTTGCATTGCTTTGTCAGGAGCAGTGGAGACATCGAATGTTTTTCGGTGGATGAGGAATGACTCAAGCTGTGCTGGACGGAGCTTAATGTGGCAGTAGTGTGTGGATGGATGGGATTGAGGAGATGATGAATGATGCAGCTGAAGTCAGAGGGAAAGGCCTTCCCTTCCTGGGATGACCTGGGAGATAGTTCTATGAAGGGGTGGGTGCTGACTCACCTAACCTGTCTGTGGTTTGGCATCTTATATTAGTCTCCTTCCCAGTCCCTCTTCTCCCAGGCTGTGGTTTTCCCATTTTTAGTCCACGCTCCTTTAACTGGGCCTCTTTCCCACCCATGCTGATCTCTAAGGCATTTGAGGAAATCACCTCCAAATGGCAACATCCACTTTGTTAGGCTTGCAGTGTGGGCTGCATTTTAGATGCAGTTGCTCCAGAGACTATGCAGTGCTGAGCAGTATATATGTTTTGGGTCTTTTCCATATCTTGCTTCCTCCTTAAACAGATGTCAATGCCAATCATGTCATCCCGAGGAGACACGGAGAGTGTCCGCCGCTGCCTGGCTCACAGCCTCTTCATGAGCACCGCTGAGCTTCAGCCAGACGGTACTTATGCCACTACAGACACCCACCAGCCAGTGGCCATCCACCCCTCGTCCGTCCTCTTCCACTGCAAGCCAG